>NC_142928.1:18544359-18566859 GCF_046866305.1 Octopus bimaculoides
CCCTTCGGTCATGAATGACCATGGGATTGCACCTAGAAAATTCCCCTCCGAGGCACAAGTCCAGGCAAAGTTGTTTTATGGAAGACCAACAGTCACCCATGCATACCAGCTTCCCTTCTCCACGCCATTGATGTTATCCAAAAGAAAGGCAAGGGGGCCAATACAGCTTGGCACCAGTGATGTCACAACTCATTTCTACAGATGAGTGAACTGGAGCAACATGAAATAAAGTGTCTCGCTCAAGAACACAGCACACAGCCTGGTCTGGGAATCGAACTCACTACTTCATGATTGTGAATCAGATGCTCTAACCACTGAGCCATCTCTACATCCAACCCATACCAGCATGGAAAATGGATGTTAGATGACGATGATGATAATGATGAGGATGATGATGATGATGATGATATCTGCACACACGCTCCAGGTCTGCTCAGTAGGGCAGGCTTGGGGGATACAAAGAGCAAATTATCATTATTGAAGGGGATTATTTTGTAAAATGATTAAAATTTAAGGCAGTACAAGAAAAAAAAAATGTGAATGCATTTTAAACCTTTTAGGTGGCCATATTTTTCTCTTCCACTTCTGTGACTTAATTAATTTTGGAAAAAAAATATTCAAAATTTCTTTTCATTTATGGGTATATTAACCTAATGTTTGGACCTTAACGATTGAACAAAAGGTTTTCCCATTAAATTATTATAAAAGGTTTCAATTCAAATATAAACACTTGCAAAGAGGAAATTTATATCATCAAGCAGGGTTTGTATAAAAAAAATATTAATGAATAACCTACTTTATAATGATTGGTGAAAAAGTCGAGATAATCTCCAGTTATTTTAGCGTATAATATCAGGATGAGACATATTGTAACGGAAATGTTTAAAGAGATTTCATACGTAGCAGTAGGAGGAATGAGAGAGAGAGAGGGAGAGAGAGAGAGACACACACATACACACACACACACACACACACACACACACACGCACACACACTCACACACAAACATACAGACACACAAACATACACATACCTTTTAGCTGCTTTGAAACCAGACAGAAGATTAAACTATTCTCAATAGTCCTTCATTTGACAAATTTAAGTAGTTTTCTGAGAGAGCTTGTTAATGGTAAAAACTGCGAAACTAATTGCAATATGGTATGCCTGTTAGCTGTCATCTGTTAGATATTTATTCTGAGGTGGTATCTGTGAGTAATGAAGATGAAATGTGAATGACAATAGTAAATCAATGTGGAAGCCTACTTTTGTCTTTTCTTTGTGGCATTCATTGAAGGAGAATTTCTGTAGTTTAATGAATTGTGAAAAATTTTATGGCAGCTAAAGTTTTCAATGAAATTACATAATGAAAAACTCCTTTTAAGTGAGGAATCATCATATGTATTATAAATGTAAAAGAAACAAATTCTATTAACCATTTCTACTTTATAAAAGAGAAAACAACAAAATCTTAGTTTACTATTATCATTAATTAATTATACTTCTCTTTCGATCAAAATGTAAAAAATATTTGAGTGAATGGTGACTTACCATTTTCGTCAACAAATATTGTTTACTTGAAAGGTATTACAAGGAACACTTTTCTTTCAAATTTATGTCAGAAATTTACATAGAAAAAGAGGGAAATAGAGACATTTAATAATTAGAATGACATTTCAATGTTCAGTTTTGAAAGGGAAGTTGTTTAAATGTGATCAGATATTGATTGTTATCAGCAAAATATCTCGCACCTCTATATTTAACATTTCTCTATTGTGTTGTTACACAATTCTAATAACGATTTCTTACAGTACCACTGTGTTATAAATATGGAAAGGAAACAACTAGTTGAATGGTATAATTTTTAGTTTATTACTGGTATTTATCACCTTTAATGTTTATCTCACCAAGCCTTAGTTACTTTTAGCGAAAGGCCACAAATTGTGGAGTGTGGGAAGATAAAATTTTGCCGGGAAGATGAATACTGCAAGCTAGCCACTGTAAGGAAGAAGAATGAGGGGACTTGAGAGGTCTCTATTGATCTTGAAGGTAAATACCACTTCCCTTTTTTTCGCCACCAAAAGACTCAACTTTGTTATGTGGTGCAAAGAAAGCAGTAAAAATGGTTGATAGTTCCTTGGGAGGCAAACATCAAAGAGGTTTCTTCAGGAGAGACAGGAAATACAGAGAATTGGTTGAACTATGCAAAATCAACGGATGGGAAGCAATATACCTTCGTATAGAGATAGGTGTTAGAGGATTTGTTGGAACCAAGGTTTACTGAATGCTCAGGAGTCTTGGGTTAGGTGTGAAGGAAAGAAAAGATGTTGCTAGAAAATTGTTGGAAGCCACTGAGAAAGCAGATCATTATATTTGGCTCTCAAGAGGGGGGATAAGTGTTGCAGTAAGAATGAGTATTGGGGAGGTAGAAACATCTGGCTCAGAGTCATGATATCTGACTCAATAAAACTTGTGCAGTTGTGCAGGAGTTTTATCACCTCCATTAGTCAGGGGTGGCTCTAGGCAGCTCTGAAGTCATGAGGGAAGGGTTTGAAACACTTACAGAGCTGCTTCACTACCTGATGAGACATTGGCTCCTGCATTTGGAAATGAAGTACATCAACACTTTCAGCATGGCAAGAAAGAGCATTCAGGTGTAGACCACCCTTCCAAAGTAGACAACAGAGCTCAACACAGCCCTGAGGCTTGCCAGATTCTGTCAAACCATCCAACCCACGCCAGCATGGAAAACGAACATTAAATAATGATGATGGTGGTGGTGGTTGTGTGAAGTGTGATGATGATGATGATGATGACGATGACTACCTGTCTCCACTTCCAGCGCCTTTTAACTCCAAGTTGGTAAACAGACTGTCGCTTGTGTCAGCTTGATATATTAAATTTCACTTTAGATAGTAAAGTTTTTGAGTTTAAAAACGTTTATATGCCATGGGGAGAAAAGCACCACAATTTTCCTTAGGCTCTGCTATTTTTTTTACTTATTCACTTTAGATATGTTTATTATCTGTCTACATTAGCTGTCTACATTAACTATCTCTATTACTTGTTTATTTTAGCTGTCTTTAATTTCTATATTATTCAGTTGAATTATTATGATTACCAGACTAGTGATATTAGTTTTGATTATTAACATAATCTGTCATCTACCATTACTACAATTTCATATATATATACTCTCTCACATATTCTTGGAAAAAAGACTGAACGTAAAACTATTTCATATTCAGGTGTATTGGATGGTTATCTATGGTATGGGAGCATAATAGATACAAGTGTTGGCGCTCTGTGTTTAAAGTTGAAATTCTTGGGTTCAATCTCAGTTAATGGTTGTGTACATATATATCAAATGGCTATAAAATATAACGTATAACTCTTCATACAGCAATGAATCATAACTGATAGTTATGATACATCATATGCCATGCTTAAGGAGACCTATTGAGTCAAGTACATCAACATCAGCAATATCAAAATCGCATCAAATGGAAATTGTAGTTGTGTGCCCCTGAGTATGTAAAAAGCACCATCCAATCATGGTCGATGCCAGCTCCTCTGGCCCCTGTGCCAGTGGCACGTAAAAAGCACCCACTACACTCTAGGAGTGGTTGGCATTAGGAAGGGCATTCAGCTGTAGAAACACTGCCAGATCAGACTGGGGCCTCGTGCAGCCTCCTGGTTTCCCAGAACCCAGTCGAACTGTCCAACTCATGCCAGCATGGAAAACGGACGTTAAACGATGATGATGATGATGATGATATGATACAACATACTGTAATAGATCATAGGCTGTTAGTGAAGGTACCTCATATAACACATGATACAGTAATAGAGCATACATTAATAGTAAAGATACATGATATAGAACGGTGTAATAGATCATGCGCAAATGGTTAAGATAGATCCTATAATATATCATATGGTAAAAGATCATATACTAATAGTTATATATATCATATAATACATCATACGGATCATATGCTAATAGTTAAGATGCATGATATAGAACATCATAATAAATCATACCAATAGAGAAGATACCAGGTTGCCTCAAAAGTATTTCAAGAATTAATAATTCAAATAAATTACATATGGAAAGTTCTTATTTATCAGGATATATTCCATCATATTCTGTTGTCTGTTTCCATCATTGTACCAGAAGCTCAATTCCATGCTTATACCATTTGGCTGGTTTAAGAGCAAAAAATTCCCTGCGCTCATCTTCAACCTCATCCACATTGTTCAACCTCTGCCAGTGCAGAATATGAGCTATGGCTTGGAAAGAGTGGTTATCTGATGGTGCAAGGTCTGGACTGTAGGCAGGGTGAGGCAGCACTTCTAACCCTTCATGTTCAAGTTTGTGCTTGGATACCTTCACAGAGTGTGTGCTATGGCATTGTAATGTTGTAGGAGTGTGCATCTTTGATTGACTCATGCTGAGTTGCAGGCTTTCAAAGCAACATATACTCACTGCAGTTGTTGAGCAGAAAAGTTAGCATTCACAGCATTATCATCTGAGACAAGCTCAAACTGAAATACTCCCTTGAAATTCTACTCCCTTGAAATTCTTAAAATACCAAACAAAATATGATCTGTTCAAACAGCTCTTGTTTGACAACAGGTTCTGAAGCCTGGCTGGAATGCAGCTACTGATTTCTCTTATTATGAAAATAGATAAATTTTTCATCTCAATTTACAATTCAACACCAAAAGCAGGCAACTCAGAGATTTGCCTACAGTTATTTGCAAACGTTCACACATCATTGAGCCTGCTCATTGGTCAATTCATGAAGATCTTGAGGTGACAATTGATGGTGGTTTGTGAAAGACCAAGTTCTGCTGACAATGTATGAGTGCTTGTGTTTGGCTGTTGGTGAGCCTTTTCAAGCAACGTCTCATTTTCCTCAACAGAAGGTCTCTCTGAACTTTGTTTCTCCTCAAGGCTTGAAATGGCTGAGCCAGTTTTGCATCACATGTTCACTGACAGTTTTTGGGCCTTTCACATCGTTAATTTCTTTTTTTGCTGCCCTCGCACTCAGTTACTGCAAATGGTATGATAGAACAAACAGCCATTGTTTGTATATGGACAACCACAATTTGTATGATGTAAGTGATTAACAACTAGAAACACTGCTGCAAGCAGTGCAAAGATTTACTATTAGAATTGGTAAGAAATTTGAGTTTGAAAAAATATTCTAACCAAATTAAAAAAAACACTAATTTTATGTTAGACAAAGAAAGAGATTAGATGCAGACTTATACATAAGAATTAAAGAATTAGACAAAGTACAACATACAAATGGAAGAAAATGTTAAGAAGAAATGCTATTGACACATTAAATTGATATTTAAAATAGAGTTAAATACAAACAAATAAATAAATAGTTAAAGTTCTAGGTATCAATACTTTAGCTGTCCAAGAAATATTTTCAATTGGATGCTAAGTAAATTAGCAAAACATAAGAAAAACAAGAAAAATAATAATTATAATTACAATACACTGCCAAAATCTGACATAGAAAGACTATATTTAAAATAAACATAGGCATAGGAGTGGCTGTGTGGTAAGTAGCTTGCTTACCAACCACATGGTTCTGGGTTCAGTTCCACTGCGTGGCACCTTGGGCAAGTGTCTTCTACTATAGCCTTGAGCCGACCAAAGCCTTGTGAGTGGATTTGGTAGACAGAAACTGAAAGAAACCTGTCGTATATATGTATATGTATATGTATGTGTGTGTATATGTTGTGTATCTGTGTTTGTCCTCCTAACATCGCTTAACAACTGATGCTGGTGTGTTTACGCCCCTGTAACTTAGCGGTTTGGCAAAAGAGACCGATAGAATAAGTACTAGGCTTACAAAGAATAAGTCCTGGGGTCAATTTGATTCGACTAAAGGCGGTGCTCCAGCATGGCCGCAGTCAAATGACTGAAACAAGTAAAAGAAAAGAAAGAATATCTGGTGGGGAATAGTTATGTCTCATGGGTAGGTGTTAAAAACACCGTATGTAATCAAACAGGTGATTCTCAAATCTGAGATCAAACGTCACCAGAAGCCATTTGACCTTTCACCCTTTCTGGGGTCTGTAAGATTGAAATATACTGGTGGGGATGAATTTATGTTTATCTGTTATACAGACCCTTAGCATTGGCACAAAGTAATAAATGTTACAGGAGGATCCCATCTGTTACATTGACTGCAGTACTTGATTGGTTCTTTAGGTTATCCAAAGGATGAAAAGCAAGGTTGACCTTGGCAGAATTTGAACTCTGAATATAAAGGACTGTTATTGACATCATAAGGTATTTTAGTCCAACTCCTTAATGATTTTGCCAAATCGTCATATTTATTTCTTTATTGCTCACAGGGGGCTAAACGTAGAGGGAACAAACAAGGACAGACAAAGGGATTAAGTTGATTACATCGACTCCAGTGTGTAACTGGTATTTATTTAATCGACCCTGAAAGGATGAAAAGCAAAGTTGACTTTGGTGGAATTTGAACTCAGAACGTAACAGTAGACAAAATACCGCTAAGCATTTCACCTGGGTTGCTAATGATTCTGCCAGCTCGCTCACTAGCCAGTAATAATGGCAAATGCAAATTCAGGCAGAAGGCCAATGATTTGGGGTTAGGGTTAGGGTTAGGAGTGTGGGGGGAGTTAGTTGATTCTATCTACTCCAGTACTTGACTAGTACTTTATTTTTTTGACTCAGAAAAGATGAAAGGCAAAGTTGATCATAGCAGGATTTTAACTCAGATTGTCAAAAGCCAGAAGAAACAGCATTAAGCATTTTTTCCAAAGCTCTAAGAGATCCCACCAGGTTGGGTTTTTTTTTTTTTTTTGACACACAATAATATGTCCGATCTGTAAGAAATAATATCCCAATTTCCAAGAATTCATACCCTACAAAAGAACATGTTTTAGGTTTCTGGTACATAGGGAAATATGGAATTGTTGTAGTGGCAATGTCATTGAACAATAGATCTGTTTGATCAAGGCTGAGCTGAGACTGAACAATAACAGCTCTACACATAGATGTAAGGGAAATAACTGCGCATTGAGCCATCTTTTGCCTTTTTTTTTTTTGACGTCCCTTGATCTTAATATTTGAGCTGGAATTAAGGCAGCGAGCTGGTAGAAACATTAGCACGCCGGTCGAACTGCTTAGCGATATAACGGCTCTGTGAATTATTGTGGAAACTGCTGTGTTACTCTGTGAAAACTGTATGGATTACTGTAAGTTGTCTCTGTGAATAATTATGATTTTTTGTGGAATTATTGTCGTTACGTTTCATGCAAGCTGCTGTTTTTTTTTCCCCAGCTGTGGCGAGTGGTAGTGTCTCCAGTATGGAGAGCTATGCCAGGGCCACTGCGGTGAAGAAGCCAGTGCCGCTGGAAACCAAGTTAATCAGGCTGGATATGGAGGAGGTGAGCAGAAGCAGGAACTTGATAGAAGTAGAGGAAGACTCATACAAATTGCCCCCCCCCCCCAAAAAAAAAGAGACCAAGGAAGACAAAATTCTGAGGACAGTTGTGTATCGTAGACAGGCTGTCAAAACCTGTAAAATTGAAATGGTGATGGAAGAGGAAATCGAGGAGTGCCTGGGTGAAATTGTCAATGAAGCCACGTACATCAGCAGAGGAAGGAAGTTCGGTACGGTTGAGGTGAGGTTCGCCACTATAGAAGAGGCAACCAAGCATGCAACCAACATTTTGAGAAGTACAAAAATAGCATTGCTACCAAGTTATAGAGGAAGAAGAAGTGTGAGAATACGTATTCCTAGAGTGCCACCAGAAATTAAACAGACGACCCCTTAAGTAACTGTTATTCCATATCAAACAAAATAACTAGGGTTATCAGCTGCACCCTTCAAATATTGTATAATCACATATTTTGGAGATAAAAGATGTATTCCTATTTGAATTGAAATAAAATTTGCTCCATACTTCAATATTTTAGTTTTCATAGCATGCCGAGAAGAATGTCACAGCGTGACTCTCAGACCAGACAATAAACTTGTGATAGTCGGAAAGTTTTCTTAGACTTGTGAATTTGTGGTTCTGACAAAAGTTCCTATCAAAGGTTTTGATGAAAGTGTAACTTTAATCTATATTCATATTCTGGCAGCTGTTTAGATATCTTTTAACAGATGAAATATTTATGCTTGTGTGTTTTATATTATGCATGTGTAACGGGCAGGTGGTACCGCCTGTGTAAAACTTAATATATTATAGACATTCAAGAGAATTATGCTCTACGAGCTTTAAATCATTTGTCAGTATTTAATTAAATGCAACCTTCAGATTTCTCCCCGAAGCAAAATAAAACTTACAATAGACAAACATTTTAAATAGTTTCCTATCAGTAGTTTGTAATATTATTTATGACTTTCATATATTATAAACGATTATATTCAATAGCTTCCAGTTTGAATTGATTTACCTCCCTTGCTAAGTTAATATTAAATTTGGATATTTGGTTTAGATTTATCTTGAAGTGTCAACTTGTTTGTAATGATTCTCTTAAATATATTGAACTTTTATGTAAGTAGGCAGCTTTAGGTTTACAGAGAGATTAAGTGAGAGTGTGTGACGTTTATGCTTTTCTGAAGAGTACAAGAATGAAGAGTGAAATGCCAATAACTAGCTGAAGCACAACCTTGGTTCATTTAGAGCTTTTAGCATATTAAAACAGATTTTTAAGTATATTGTTTTCCCAAGTCTGTTAATAAGTTAATGTCTCCTCTGTCATTCAGCACCCTCACGTGGTAATCTCGCATTATACTGTTGTGGGGTAGAAGGTCGAAATGGCTGAGTGGTGTTGTATTTCACCTAAGTTCTATATACAATAAACTGTGATTCATACTTCTTATCATCATCATCATCATCATCATCATCATCGTTTAACGTCCGCTTTCCATGCTAGCATGGGTTGGACGATTTGACTGAGGACTGGTGAAACCGGATGGCAACACCAGGCTCCAGTCTAATTTGGCAGAGTTTCTACAGCTGGATGCCCTTCCTAACGCCAACCACTCAGAGAGTGTAGTGGGTGCTTTTACGTGTCACCCGCACGAAAACGGCCACGCTCGAAATGGTGTCTTTTATGTGCCACCCGCACAAGCCAGTCCAGGGGCACTGGCAACGATCTCGCTCGAAAATCCTACGGGAGCCAGTCAGGCGGTACTGGCAACGGCCACGCTCAAAATGGTGCATCTCATGTGCCACCCGCACAAGAACCAGTCCAGGGGCACTGGCAACGATCTTACTTGGCTTGCCGGGTCTTCTCACGCACAGCACATTTCCAAAGGTCTCGGTCAGTAGTCATCGCCTCGGTGAGGCCCAATGTACGAAGGTCTTGCCTCACCACCTCAGCCCAGGTCTTCCTGGGCCTACCTCTTCCACGGGTTCCCTCAACTGTTAGGGTGTGGCACTTTTTCACGCAGCTATCCTCATCCATTCTCATCACATGTCCATACCAGCACAATCGTCTATCTTGCACGCCACAACTGATGCTTCTAATGTTCAGCTTTTCTCTCAAGATACTTACACTCTGACGGGTATTCACATTGACATTACACATCCAACGGAGCATACTGGCTTCATTCCTTGCGAGCTTACGTATGTCCTCAGCAGTTACAGCCCATGTTTCACTGCCATGTAGCATGGCTCAGTATTTTAAATTCGGGGGTTTGTCCCCATTAACGGGCTGGATCTGCCTCAATGCCATAACAACTGCCCTCTTGCCTGGTTTTGGGCGTCCCTCTTTTTCAAACCAACCCTCCCAATCTCCTCCTCCACCTGTCCCCTCCACCTGTCCCTTCCACCTTTTCTTTCGTCTACCTTGCTTTCGCACTCCATTTACCATTGTGGTTCATAAAATAGAGTCTAATCAAATACTGGGGTCAATGTAAACGAAAAACCCCTGCCTTTAAAATTGATCTTCCTTGTGCCTAAATCAAAATCCATTGTTGTTGTTATTATTAACCCTTTTGATACAAAACCGTCTGAAACTGCTTCTGGCTCTGTAGTACAAAAGTCTTGTTTTCAAAAGTTCTGAATTAAAATCTTCCACCAAACCTCAGTCACAATTTATATTCCTAATACTAGTTTAATGATAACTAAGTTATTTTACTAAATTCTTTGTTATATTTAAAATTAATTGAAAGAAACACAGAGTATCTCAACAAAAATATGGTAAGATGAAACTTTCAGGGATGTTTGGCCTTGTGACTGGCATGGTCTCATTAGATTTTGGGATTTATCCAGTTCTGGACAAAGAGCCTGGATTATTTTTCCGATTTCTTTTTACTTTACATGTATATGTGATTCATATAGTTCTCTTGTACTTGTACACATACACACATATACTCACACATTTTCAGCATTGACCATTACCATTCCATTTCCATAGTACACACACACACACACACACACACACACACACACATGCAAACATATCTCTCTTTTACACACACATATATTCATACTTCAAACACCGTTTATCAGCTTTTTCACTTTTTCCTTCGTTATTCATCTGTAACCCCTTCCTTTCTCATTTATACACACTCTCTTTGTCACTTCGTTTCGTCTTTCTCATTGTCATTGCTTTCTCTCACTCCATCTCAGTCATGGCTATAACTCTCACTACTTCTCCTTCACTGTATTAGTATTTCATCTCCTCTCCTTTCACCTCTCACTCAATATATATATATATATATATATATATATATATATATATAAATATATATATATAATTGCAGCGTGGAAGGTGTTTATGAGCCATTTAAAATAACACACAAAATCCGTTAGATTCACTTCAACATTTAAATTTAATTTGTCAAAATATTTTCGTCACTTTGAGACCACGACCTGTTCACTGACAAAATTCTGTGCTGCACAGAATTTTGTCAGTGAACAGGTCGCGGTCTCAAAGCGACGAAAATATTTTGACAAATTAAATTTAAATGTTGAAGTGATTCTAACGGATTTTGTGTGTTATTTTAAATGGCTCATAAACACCTTCCACGCTGCAATTGTTTTCGTTCCAGCACACGATCTCAGATCAGGTCACTTGCTATGCAAGTACATCTCCGTAATATATATATATATATATATATATTATTTTCCTGTTTGAGAGCGGTCGGGTTCATTTTTAGCATTCTCATTTGTGAGAGCAGTCCAGTTTATTTCAGATATTCTCATTTCAAAAATCATCTCCAGCTAATCATTGAGAGGACGTTGGTGTTGCCTTGGCGGAGGTTTTCACTCTCTGAGTGCTCTTGTTATCATTGTTACTGGAGGCATCATTAATGTAGCAGCTGCTCACTTTCTTTGAGCCAACATGATTTATTCTTCACAATTCCTTGAATGACTTAGCAAAGACTCCTTGCGCTGCCAAGAATTGCTATTTTGTGAATGAGTTCATTTTCCATTTCTATAAGGTCGTCAACTGGAAGAAATTCTAATGCTTAGCAGTATTTCTTTTGAGTTTATATTCTGAGTTCAAATATTGCCAAAGTCAGCTTCACCTTTGATCTTTTTGAGATTTATTAAATAAAGCAGCAATAAAACAATGTGGTTGATGTAGTTGACTATCCCTGCCCCTAAAATTGCTGGCCTTGTGCCAAAATTTGAAACCATCGCTATTATTATGCCTTGTGACCTTTTTTTCCCAGCTTTATGTTCTGAGTTCACATTTCACTGAGGTCGACCTTGCCTTTCATCCTTTTGAGGTCGATAAAAAGGATGATCAAACACTGGGATCAATGTAATTGATTAAATCGACTAATCCCTTCCTTAAGAATTTCAGACCTTCTGTCTTTAGTAAAAGGGATTATTATTATTACTAGCTGGCCCCGTGTCATCAAAAATGACAACTAATTGAAGTATTTTACATATAAATATGGAGGGTAAATCAAATTAATACACTCGTTAATGTTATCTAGTGGTTGTCTTTTGAGTGGTATGGAAAGTGCAGTCAGAGAGTATTTTGGTGATTTATGGATGGTATACAGTGAGGGCATTCTATGGTGCAATGGACAGTATAGACTGGTGACATGTGGGAATATAATCATCTTATAAGAACAGTGTGTGCTGATGTTATTCTGTGCAGATACAGACAGTGTAGGACGAGGCTACTTATTTGGGTTTGAACAATGAAGAGTAGAGACATTCTGTGGTGTTACAAATAGTTTACACTTTTCCAATAAATACACAGGTTTTGATTTGAATTGATTTTATACTCGCATTTCATGTGAAACTGAAAGAAATATTGAACGAGAAAGAGGGAGGGAGAGAAAGAATGAGAGAGAGAGAGAGGTGTTTATTGTATTATGTGATATATATATATATATATATATATATATATATATATATATATATATATACATATATATGTATATAATATATGTATATCTTAGATATTTTGGTATTGTTTTGGCACTTTGGGGTAGTTGTCTTTAACTACAGCCTCAGGCCAACCAAAACATTGTGACTGAATTTGGTAGATGGAAACTGAAAGAAACTTGTATATATATACACACATATATATAGAGCAATAAGAAAATGGAGGGGATTAATAGGTGGTATTCAGCAACTTTTAGACATTATATTATGTCAATTTATTTACTTACTAAAAGGACAATTCTAACAATATACATACATATATGACATGATAACCTTGCATATATAATATATAAAATATAAAATATAAAATACCAGTAATCATTAAAATATAACATATAGCAATAGAAATTGGGATAGAGTGTTTTGGAAATTCCTTGATACAGTTATAATATTTGGAGAGAAGATTTTTTCTCAAAGAGTTTTAATTGAGAAAAGAACCTTTTTAGGTTAATGTCTTTTGACTTTCTAAAAACGTTCTTTTCTCAATCTTAACTCTTTGAGAAAAAATCTTCTCTCCAAATATATAAATATATATATATATATATATACCGCCTGACTGGACTTCGTAGGATTTTCGAGCGAGATCGTTGCCAGTGCCCCTGGACTGGCTCTTGTGCGGGTGGCACATAAAATACACCATTTTGAGCATGGCCGTTGCCAGTACCGCCTGACTGGCCTTCGTGCGGGTGACATGTAAAAGCACCCACTACACTCTCTGAGTGGTTGGCATTAGGAAGGGCATCTTGCTGTAGAAACTCTGCCAAATCAGATTGGAGCCTGGTGTAGCCATCTGGTTTCACCAGTCCTCAGTCAAATCGTCCAACCCATGCTAGCATGGAAAGCGGACGTTAAACGATGATGATATATATATATATATATATATATATATATATATATATGTATATATATATATATATATATATATATATATATATATATATATATATATATATGTATATATATATATATGTATATATACACACACACACACACATATATATATATATATATATATATATATATATATATATATATATATATATATATATATATATATATATATATATATATATATGCTGGTGTATCTTGGGAGAGACATTATGCCAATAGTATGTCAATAATAAACATGTGCACTGTGTATGTGTTTGTAATTGGCATAATGACTTTCCAGAGATACACCAAAATATGTTTCAGCACATGAGTTCACAAGAAGAATCTTGCAAATCAAATAGAAAAATGAAACATATGTGTGGGTTGTGTGTCTTGTCTCCTTGTCTTGACATCATGCAATTGGTGACATACACACATCAGTATCAGTGGTGGGGAACAACACAAACATAAACACATGCACACACACACATACATACATACACACACATGACAGGCTTCTTTCTATTTCTGCCTTCCAAATCCACTTACAAGAATTTGGTCAACCTGAGTCTATAGTAGAAGACAAAGTGTGATTGATACCAAAAACCACGTGGTTGGGAAGCAAGCTTCTTATCATACACCCATGCCTACTCCTAAATATCTATATTTAAAATATACACACTTACACACACATATAGAAAATGTTAAAAATATTCCACAGAAATCTGGAAATAAGCAAAAATAACGAAAGGAAGAAAGTGTACAATTCTTTTTTACATTCCAGTAATTAATTCCAAAGTACATACTTACAATTATGTCAAACTACAATTAAATGTATTCATAAGCAGATTATCACAATCAAATCATTTGGAAAGAGATTATTACATATTCCAGAATATGATATCATACACAAAATACATTCCTATAATCAAATCATTTCAAGATTATGTATTCCAAAGTACATTTTTACATTCAAATCATTTCAAAACATTATTAACATTTCAAAGCACATAATTACAAAAACACATAATTAGATATTCCAAAGTACATAATTCCAAACCAGTTTCACTTCTTATAGTTGATGTTCATTGCAGTGAAATAGGCAAGTGGCCAAGTAGTTAAGGTGTTGGATTCATTCTCATGAGTTGGTGATTACAACAATAACAACCATGATAGTGATGGTGGTAAGGAGATTGGCTGTGATGATGATGACAATGACGACAACAACAATGATGATGATAATGTTAGTTGTAGTGCTGCTTGTGGTAAAGATGATAATGGTAATGAAGAGGATTATAATAACCAATGTAAATTTTAATCTTAGTTTTAGCTCCTCCCACTTCTCATTGGCCATTGTGTGATGAGAGATCTCCACCCAGGCTCCAATCTGATCTGGCAATGTTTCTACAGCTGGATGCCCTTCCTTATGCCAATCACTTCACGAGTGTAGTGGGTGCTTTTTACGTGCCACTGGCACAGGGGCCTGAAGGGGCTGGCATCAACCATGTTTGGATGGTGCTTTTACGTGCCACTGGCACGGGAACCAGTCAAGGTGGCACTGGCATTGGACACATTCGGATGATGCTTTTTATGTGCCACCAGCACAGTAGCAGTTGGGGCGAGGGGGCTGGCATCGACCCCGTTCAGATGGTGCTTTTTACATGCCACCGGCATGGGCAGCTAGTCAGGTGGCGCTGGCATCAGCCACAACTACAATTTCCATTTGATTGTAGTTTGAGAGGCGATGACTACTGACCGAGACCTTTGGAAATGTGCTGTGCGTGAGAAGACCCGGCAAGCCAAGTGAGATCGTTGCCAGTGCCCCTGGACTGGCTCTTGTGCGGGTGGCACATAAGATGTACCATCCTGAGCATGACCGTTGCCAGTACCGCCTGACTGGCCTTGTAAGGTTTTCGAGCGAGATCGTTGCCAGTGCCCCCGGACTGGCTCTTGTGCGGGTGGCACATAAAAGACACTATTTCGAGCGTGGCCGTTTTCGTGCGGGTGACACATAAAAGCACCCACTACACTCTCTGAGTGGTTGGTGTTAGGAAGGGCATCCAGCTGTAGAAACTCTGCCAAATTAGATTGGAGCCTGGTGTAGCCATCCGGTTGCACCAGTCCTCAGTCAAATCGTCCAACCCATGTTAGCATGGAAAGCGGACGTTAAACGATGATGATGATGATGATGATGTTGATGTACTCTAGGTTAGAAACCAATTCTTTCTCTATTGGCAAGAAATCTGGAAATAAAGCTGACTCATGACATACATAGATCCAATCCATCACTGGAACTGTAAAAATCTGTAAAACTTTCCAGAAGTTTAACATTTAAATATATATGAGCATGTCTAGATATGCAATTACATGCATGAGAATACATATATAAAACATATAAATCTGCACATACATACATACATACATACATACATACATACATGCATACATACATATACAACCATCACTGGAACTGTAAAAATCTGTAAAACTTTCCAGAAGTTTAGCATTTAGATATATATGAGCATGTCTAGATATGCAACTATATGCATGAGTTCTATATTTAAGAGATGAAGAATTATGTACATTATTTACTTTATTTACATTTGACGGATATTTGTCTGCATCTTGTTTGTTGTTAACACAATGTTTCAGCTGATATACCCTCCAGACTTCATCAGGGCATATGGCGTAGTGGTTAAGAGCGCGGGCTACTAATCCCAAGATTCCGAGTTAGATTCCAGGCAGTAACCTGAATAATAATAATAATAATAATAATAATAATGATAATAATAATAATCATAATAATAATAATAACAACATCAAAAAATACCTTAGGAATGAGAACCCAGGTTTGAAATTTCCCCAAGACACCTGAAATGTGTTAACAAACAAGATGAGGACAAAAATCCGTCAAATGTAAATAATGTAAATAATGTATATGCATGAGAATACATATATAAAACACACCAATCTGCACATACATACATACATACATACATACATAAATACATACATACATACATTGTATCTTTTACTTGTTTCAGTCATTTGATGCAGCCATGCTGGGTCACCACCTTGAAGGGTCTTTACTCAAACAAATCAACCCCAAGACCTATTTTTTAAACCTAGTACTTATTCTATCAGTCTCTTTTGCCAAACCACTAAGTAATGAGAATGTAAACACACCAATACCAGTTGTCAAGTGGTGATGGTAGACAAACACAGACACACAGACACACACACTCACACATACAAACATACACACATACATACATACATACATACATACATACATACATACAAACGAAAATACCCTGTTGTTGATGTTGAAATTCCAATGAAGGAGCCTTGAATTTAGGTTAGAAACCGGGTCTTTCTCTATTGGCAAAAAATCTAGAAATAAAACTGAACAATGACATACATACGAACATACATATGTACACAGCACATACTGCTACATTGCTGACCCCACCCAGTATTTAATGTGGTTCAAATAAATATTTGACAAACACTCACAATCAAAGTTAGTATATCTGATATAGTTATACCTGGATTTATAAGGTATTCGACACCTACCACAGGTGGTAGTTTTAAGGGTAGATTTATCATTGAAAGCTTTAATCAATATCTTAACACTATTTGTTGAACTATTTTGCTGTTGAGGGTGGTGGGGTGTTATTGTTGTTGTAGGAGTTGCTATTTTTTGCTTTTAAGTAAATATTTATTTAAACTAACTTAATTATATTTTTGTAGGGTGGGTCAGCTTTGTACCAGTATGTGGTATGTATGTAAATGTGTGTGTGTGTATGTATGTATGCATGTATGTATGCATGTATGTATGTACATAAGTATGCAATTATGTATGTATTTATGTATGAATCCATGTGTCTGTATGTATATATGTATATATGTATGTATATATGTATGTAAGTATGTATGTATGCATGTACGTATCTATGTATGTATGCACATATTCACTTATGTATGTTTGTAGGTGTCTGTATGTATGTGTGCATGTGTGTGCATGAGCTTATGTATGTGTGTATGCTTGTATATATTCCCATATGTATACATGCATGTATGTGTGTGTGTATGTGTGCATGTGTGTATGTACATATATATGTGTATAAGAATGTATTTATGTATGTATGTTTAAGTGATATTAATATTTGTAGACTTACAAAAAACTTCCAATTAGATCAAAAATTCTTTAAGTACCATGACTGGATGGCACCCCACCACAGATGATCTGCACCTAATGGTTTCAGTCATTTGACTGTGGCCATGCTGGAGCACCGCCTTTACTCGAACATATCAAACCCAGGACTTATTCTTTGTAAGCCTAGTACTTATTCTATCAGTCTCTTTTGCCGAACCGCTAAGTGACGGGGACATAAACACACCACCATCGGTTGTCGAGCGATGTTGGGGGAACAAACACAGACACACAAACATACACACACACATATATATATATATATATATATATATATATATATATATATATATATATATATATATATATATATCATCATCATCAGGCGCGTGGCTTAGTGGTTAAGGTGTCAGCATCATGATCATAAGATTGTGGTTTCGATTCCTGGACTGGGCGACACGTTGTGTTCTTGACCAAAACACTTCATTTCACATTGCTCCAGTCCACTCAGCTGGCAAAAATGAGTAATGCTGTGATGGACTGGCGTCCCGTCCAGCTGGAGAACACATACGCCATTGAAACCTGGAAACCGGGCCCATGAGCCTGGCTAGGCTTTAAAAGGGCGCATTTATTTTATATATTTTATATATTTATACGACAGGCTTCTTTCAGTTTCCGTCTACCAAATCCACTCACAAAGCTTTGGTCGACCCGAGGCTATAGTAGAAGACACTTGCCCAAGGTGCCACGCAGTGGGACTGAACCCAGAACCATGTGGTTGGTATGCAAGCTACTTACCACACAGCCACTCCTACTTTTCCCAGATATCAGAGCCACCATTTTTGCCCTTGATGGTGAAAATGGAACTGTGATGCAATTGCCAGAATTCTTTAAGGGGTTACTTTAGGACTCATTCTTTTTTTTTACCGTTGTCCCTGATTATGTACTTCAAGTATTTACAACAAACAGTAAAAGCCTTCTAGTTATTTCAGGGCAATTTTCATGCTGTTCATCCAAACGAATTCTTTCATGTTCAACCCAGGGCATTCTGGAAAAATGGTTGGTGTTAAGAAAGGGCATCCAGCTGTAGAAACCGAGAGCTGAAACAGATTATAGAACCTGGTGTGGGCCCTGGACTTGCCAGCTCCTATCAAACTGTCCAAGTCATGATGGTGATGATGATGAGGATGAGGAAGAGGTGTAGGAGGACGATGAGGAGGAGGAAGAGGATGATGATGATGAGTATGAGGTGTAGGAGGATGAGGAAGAAGAGGAGAATGAGAATTAGGATGATGATGATGATGATGATGATGATGTCTGTGTGTAAGAGACTGGCATCATCCATATATAAGGTGTGGGTGGGAGAAAATTAGAGGTGGTGTGTGGTAGTGAAACATGGACAATAATTGCTTGCACAATCTCTATCTATTTTTCTGTCTGTCTGTCTGTCTGTCTGTCTGTCTATCTATCTATTTATCTATCTATCTATCTATCTATCTATCTATCTATCTATCTATTTTTCTGTCTATCTATCTATCTATCTATCTATCTATCTGTCTGTCTGTCTGTCTGTCTGTCTGTCTGTCTGTCTGTCTGTTTATCTATGTCTCTCTCTGTCTCTGTCTCTCTGTCTCTGTCTCTGTCTCTGTCTCTCTCTCTCTCTATCTATCTATCTATCTATGTCTGTCTGTCTGTCTATCTGTCTGTCTGTCTGTCTGTCTGTTTATATCTGTCTCTCTCTGTCTCTCTCTGTCTCTCTCTCTCTCTCTCTCTCTCTCTCTCTCTCTATCTATCTATCTATCTGTCTGTCTATCTGTCTGTCTGTCTATCTGTCTGTCTATCTATCTCCACATTATATACATACACACATACAAACATGCATACATACATACATACATGTATGTATATACATACATGTGTGTGACTGTGTGTGTATACATTCTACGCAAACATACGTTCCTACATTTTTCCCTACCTTATACCTGCACCAGATACGAGACTAACTAGAACCTTCCTAACTTCTTCCCCTGGTATTTCTCTTCATATACCACCTCCTGACAACCATCACCACAATAACAACAACAACATCAACAACAACAACCACAGTTACTAATATCTCTCGACCCCCCTCCCTTCATATCTGTACCATTGACCTATTACCTCCTTACTTGAGACCCCACCTTTGCAACCTCCGCACAAACACACACACACGTACACATACACACACATGTACAGAAACACACACACACGCACATGCACACAGATCCACCAAAGTCATCACCCCCTCCACTAACCACCACTTCTCGTACACCCAACTGCATACCTACACCCATTTACTATGTACCACTAGACAATCGTTGCCACTGCCACCACCACCACAACCACCACCGCCACCACCACCACCACCGCCACCAATATGTCTTATCTTAGATATTTCTGTTGTCAAGCTAACAGTGTCTAAGTGTCGTTTTGTGTGTATGGATTTGTGTATGCGCATGCGGGTACATGAGTACGCGTGTGTGTGGTGGTAGTGGTAGTAGTATTACTGGTGGTTCTTGTCGCGAGAACTGTAAAAAATTGGTGTTGAGCGTTTGGGGGTCCCCAATATGGCATTTAACAGAAGACATTCTTTAAAAGAGAGTTCCGACCAGAAGCCAGCCTTTCTTACTCGACTTCATCGTAGACTCAGTCTACCAAGAAAATATGCCTCAAAGAAGAAACGGAAAACATCAGAGGCTTCTCATAATTCTTTGGATCAACCTTTCTTGGATTCTCATTTTGAAAAGTCTCATCAGTTGTCAGAGGTAACGACCATTTATTGTAGTATTGGTTCTGGTACTATACTGGTAGTGGTGATGGTGTTGTTGTTGTTGTGTGTGTGTTGTGTTGTGGTTGAATGTGCTTCGAGAATTTTTAGTGTTTGTGGTAGGGATATATTGGTGTTTGTGGTATGAGCAGGTGCGAGAAAGTTCCTGGCTTTGGGTAAAAGAAAATACAGGAGGATCAGTTAATTATGATTTTATTCAACACATTCCCCCTCTCAGATTCACACACTTATTGCAGCAGTCCTTCAGTTTTTCTAAGCCCTGTAAAAGAACTTGGAGGCCCAACCAGACCTTTTGTGATACCCTTAAAATCAGGAACTTCTCGGCACCCCTTCGTATGTGTGTGTGTGTGTGTGTGTGTATATATATATATATATATATATATATATATATATATATATATATATATATATATATATATATATATATATTATATATATATATATTCATATACAAGGGGGTGCTGTAAAGTTCCTGGCTTTGGGTAAAAGAAAATACACGAGGATCAGTTAATTATGATTTTATTCAACACATTCCCCCTCTCAGATTCACACACATATTGCATAATCTTGAAATTAGCTAATTCGCAATTAATGTGGGGTCCTTTTAAATATCTTCTCATTAGTCTGCTTTTCATCACATGTATTTATGGAGTATTCTAAGTAGATTCGTAATGTTTAGACATTTATTCAGTATGGAGAAGATAAGTCTTGCTTCGATTATCATCTTCCTTAATATAATTATATATATCATCATAATCATCACCACCATTTAACGTCCGCTTTCCATGCTGGCATGAGTTGGATGGTTTGACTGAGGACTGATGAGCCAGAGGGTGCACCAGGCTCCAATCTGATCTGGCAAAGTTTCTACAGCTGGATGCCCTTCCTAATGCCAACCACTCCAAGTGTAGTGGGTGCTATTACATGCCACTGGCAAGAGGGCCAGTCAGGAGGGTCTGGCAATGACACACACACACACACACACACACACACACACACACACACATACACACACACACACACACACACACACACACACACACACACACACACACACATATATAATACAAATTATAATTTAGGGTATCTAAAAGATACCACCATGCTTGAAATAGCAGTCAAATTTTGACTCTAAAACCACATTAAATGTTCATACAGCACCAGGAGAAAAGACAAAGAGACAAAATAAACTGGCAAAAAATTACTGTGCTATTTCAAGCATGGTAGTATCTCTTAGATAACCTAAATTATAATTTTTATAATAATTATTACCACTGAGGTTTTTATTCCCATGCTGGCCATCTGATAAGATTGGTATTTTTAAATGACGATCTTATCCTTATTTATATAAATATATATATATGTAGTTGTATGCTGTCAACTTAACGTGACAGTCCCATGAAGGGAATCATACTACTGCTATTTAGCCCTAGGAAGCTGCACCACTTCCTGTCAGCCTTGACACATTTCCTGTGTCCTTATGCTCCACCCAGCGAAGCCTGCATCCAAGGATATGTTTCTGAGTTATTGCTCATCATCAGCCTGGAGTAGCATGACTTACTGGTTGAGGATGCCTGTCAAGCTCTCGTAAACATATAATAATTCTAGTGAAACATTCACTGATTTCAAAATTAGAAATGAAACATTTCTAAATCTCTCAGAGAGACTTAAGGACACAGGAAATGTGTCAAGGCCGACAGGAAGTGGTGCAGCTTCCTAGGGCTAAATAGCAGTAGTATAATTCCCTTCATGGGACTGTCACGTTAAGTTGACAGCATACAACTACTACTTTATCGTATCACTACTGCTTAAGTCTCTCTGAGAGATTTAGAAATGTATCATTTCTAATATATATATATATATATATATATATATATATTTTTAAAAAATAACGTTGACCACTAACGTGGACAATTAATGTGCTAGAAATAGATCACATCTTGTGTCTATTAAGACCTAATTAATCGATATTAATTAATATATGATTAATTAGTAGATTTTATAATAATATATATATATATATATATATATATATATATATATATATATATATGTATGTATGTATGTATGTATGTATGTCTGTGTGTGTCATGGAGACAATGACAAATGACTGAGAACTTTAGAATTATGCCATACTTGAATAGAAGACTCATCAACCCAAGTGAAACCTTATTCATGGCAGATATTGGTGCCACACAACTGGTACCCATGCCAGTGGCAT
>NC_142928.1:18571859-18581859 GCF_046866305.1 Octopus bimaculoides
ATTTTACCTTGTACTTATTCTTAGTGCAAGTTTTGAAGGGTGCAGTTCTATTTTAATAGTTATTTTTTCAAAGTTAGAATGGAAGTGACAAAGGAGCATCTAATTCTTCTTATGCCTAACTTTTCTCTCTCAATACATTGGCATTCTGTTGAACATGTACACTGACATTACGCAACTAGTGGAGCATACTAGCCTCATTCCTCTCTAGCCTTCGCATGTCTTCTGCATTCAGTGCCCACATGTCACTGCCATGTAGAATTGCTGTCCTCATCATGCATCAGTTCTCCTTTCACTTGAAGAGAGAAACCTTTACTTGCCAACAGAGTTAAAAGCTCTCTGAATTTTCTCCATCCTGTTCTTATTATAGCTATTACACTCTGTGTACATCCTCCCCTATTACTAATTTGGTTCCCTAGGTGGCAGAAATTATCCACCAGGACATTTAAGAAAATCAATTTCCCGAGTGTCTGTAGATTTTATGGATCCTGTGCATCTTCCACATATGAACACTATTTCTCTGTTAACCTTTCTATTATTCCACTGCAACTTTTGTGAGTCCATAGCTTACATTGGGCACACCATATGGAATTCTTGCCAACATCTTTCCTACAAATCAGACAGGGCTACTTACCTGAAGTTGGTGGGGTTTGTCTGTTTTCTTGCTTGCTAAGACCTTAATATTTGCTAAGTTAATATTAAGGCCCTTAAATTGCAGGTTTTGCTTCCACACCTGTAATATCCTTTCTAACTCTGAAAGACCCGGCAAGCCAAGTGAGATCGTTGCCAGGGCCCCTGGACTGGCTCTTGTGCGGGTGGCACATAAGATGTACCATCCTGAGCGTGACCGTTGCCAGTACCGCCTGACTGGCCTTGTAGGGTTTTCGAGCGAGATCGTTGCCAGTGCCCCTGAACTGGCTCTTGTGCGGGTGGCACATAAAAGACACCATTTCGAGCGTGGCCATTTTCGTGTGGGTGACACGTAAAAGCACCCACTACACTCTGAGTGGTTGGCGTTAGGAAGGGCATCCAGCTGTAGAAACTCTGCCAAATTAGATTGGAGCCTGGTGTTGCTATCCGGTTTCACCAGTCCTCAGTCAAATCGTCCAACCCATGCTAGCATGGAAAGCGGACGTTAAACGATGATGATGATGATGAGGGCAAGATCATCAGCATATAGTAGTTCTCAGGGTCTGCCAGTTTCTGATTCCTCTGTTATGGCTTAGAGCAGGGGTTTTCAAACTTTTTGACTTGCGGACCCCTTTATATTTCAGGCTTTACCTTAGGGACCCCCTTATAAACGCTTATGAAATTTATACATAAATATTTGCTTAAAATAACATTTTTACATTTATTTATTTAACAAATAGGTTTATTGTCAATTAAAAGATTTCGATTAAAAAACATGTATAAAATCAAATTGCCCATAAAAAGTATTTGCTGTCCTTGCGGACCCCCTGTGGTCCGCGGACCACAGTTTGAAAACCCCTGGCTTAGAGGACAATAATGAAAAGAAGGGTGCTGAGGACTGAGTCTTGATGAACATCTGGCTGTACACCAAATTCTTCACTGTACTTGTGGTTAACTCTCACCTTACTGACAGTGTCTCTGTATATGGCCTGTACCACTTTCATAAGCCACTTGCCCACCATATCACACAACAGGATACTCTATCATAGGCTTTCTCTAGATCAATGAATGGCAGGTATAATGGTTTATTCTTAGCTAAGTACTTCTCTTACAGTTGCCTTACGATAAAAATGGCATTAGTACTGCTTCTCCCTGGGGTGATGCCAAACTGCATTTCATTTAGCCTAATTCTGTTCCTAATTAATTGGGTTATATCTCTCTGTAATTTTCATCCCCTGGTCCAAGAGTTTGATGCCTCTCTAACTGCTTCTATCTAAGTTATCTCAACTTACCCTTGTAGCAGCAAACAATAATGCTACTACACTAGTCACTGGGTATTATGCTACCTTGAAGAACGTGATTAACTGTGTGGGTGACTAACCTGTACCCTACCTTTCCAGATATTTTGAGCATCTCAGCAGTGACTCCAGAAGGACCAGAGGCTTTCCTTGTTTTCATATCTTTAATTGCCTTATCGACCATACTGCTGCCCATTAGGATAGCTAGTCCCTCTGTTGGGCTCATGTGAGGGAGACTCTCCTTATCCTATTCATTCTCCCAATTCAATAGCCTTGCATAATAACTTTTCCATGTCTCTTTCTTGTCTGAATCACCAAGTGCAGGCATATGTCCAAATCACCAGGCTTCTTTCAGTTTCCGTCTAACAAATCTATTCCAAAAGTTTAGGTCGACCCGATGCTATAATAGAATATACTTGTCCAAGGTGCCAAGCAGTGGAACTGAACCAAGAACTATGTGATTGGGAAACAAACCTCTTACCACACAACCACATCTACTATGTTGATTTGTATACTGGAAAATACAATAAAATTTGCAGTCTAAATGTGGGCATGTAATAGCAGAATCAGGCCCTAGTGGGACTGTTGCATACTTCTCTCTACAGTTTCTCTCATCAAACATCAGTAATTAGTGTCATTCTAGTATTATCCTAGATTAATACACAATAGTTTTTTTTAGAAGTATTATTGTCAAAAGAAAAAAAAGTGTTAATTAGTCTGAGAAAACACTTCTTCAGAACAGTTGAATATGACATCAGTAAAACATAATGGTTTAAGTCTCAGGTGTCACCTAGTTTCTGGAACATTCCTGCTGGAAATACAATAGAATCAAAACATTTAAGAAATATGTTAAAAAACATGTTTCTATGAGTGTGTGTGTGTGTGTGTGTGTGTGTGTGTGTGTGTGTGTGTGTATGTATGTGGGCCTGTGCAAGCATTTATGTCGGTATGTGGTTGTGTGTATGAGCATGTGTGTATATGTCTGCATGTGTGCTTGTGTATGCATGTGTATGTGTGGATACTTATGTGTGTGTGTGTGTGTGTGTATCTAGTAGTTATCAGTTATCTCTTAACAGAACATTGCATCTGCTCCCGCTGTGTCATCAAATCGGTTATGTTGTTGCAACATGTGCTCACCAACGCCATTCGATTTACTTTAACAACCTAATTCCAAAACGTATCCAATGATGATATACGAGGGAATATTTCTTCACCTTTACTTTTTATAATATTTTCAACTCATTTCTTTTCTTCATTATTCTCTCTGACTCTATCTTTTCTATGCGTGTGGGGCTGAGGTGGGCCAGAAGTATAGGATCAATGAAGTCACACAAATGGCCGAGGGAGGTATGTGAGCAGAAGGGTGACTCACATGGGGCTCTTTTGCTTTGTGGCTGTCACTCTTGTGTGGGTGGCACATAAAAGACACCATTTCGAGCGTGGCCGTTTTCGTGCGAGTGACACGTAAAAGCACCCACTACACTCTCTGAGTGGTTGGCGTTAGGAAGGGCATCCAGCTGTAGAAACTCTGCCAAATTGGATTGGAGCCTGGTGTTGCCATCTGGTTTCACCAGTCCTCAGTCAAATCGTCCAACCCATGCTAGCATGGAAAGCGGACGTTAAACGATGATGATGATGATGATGACTCAGAACAGTTGTAGTGGCCACATGTGTTGAGGGAATTTACTGTTTGGTTCTGGTCTGAAGTTAGCCAAGTGAATCTCCTACGGGTATTTCCCAGCTAGAAAAGATCAACGTTACAAGAGGACCTGTGAGGTTAGTGACTTACACTGCTTTTCCCCCCATACTGCAGAGTGTTATCAGATAACTACATGTGGAAGTATATGCAGGGTGTCCACAAGGTCTGGGTACATGGAGTAAACAAAAGTATAACATAAACAATTAAATATAAGAAATAATAATTTCTTAAAGTATGTGTTAATCCCCATGTGGGTACATGGAGTAAATAAAATCATAACATAAACAATTAAATATAAGAAATGATAATTTCTTAAAGTATGTGTTAATCCCCATGTACCCAGACTTTGTGGACACCCTGTAAAGTACAGAATATAATTCTATCCTTCTTAAGAGATTCTTCATTAGGATGTTCAGTAAAGCCGTTCCAATTAAAGCAGAACTTTTCATGACTATTAGTAGGTTTGCCAAAGATTTTCTGTAATATAAGTGGAGTCAACAGTGTAACCTGGGGGCGGGGGGTCATGGGCGATAGGGACGGTCCACCCTGGGTAGCACTTATAAGGGGGTGGCACTTGTGGGTCTGCTGTAGGCAATGTGTGTTTTTATGTGGGGTCCAGAGCCAGCAAACGGAATTTCGACCCTCGGTGGCACATACTCTCGCTACGCTAGTGAGTGGCGTATGCAAAGTTTGTGAGTTCCTTGTTCATGATTCAGTGTCCAATATAGGTAATCTCTTAGGGAGTCTAGATGGATAGTGAGAAGTCTCCCTAATCTATGCTGAGCAAGACAGGAGTAAGTATTCTTTATTACAGGTCATAGAGAGGAATAGAACAAGTTAATTAATAAAAGTAAAGGAAAAGAAAAGAGTTGCCGAAAAGAAGAAAACCAACAGAATGGAAAGATCCACCAAGGCAAAAAGTGATTTTTATACTATCATGGAGAAAATTTGCTCTCTTTTTGTACAACACAGAGAAAGTGTTCTTCATATTTCACCAGCGAAACATAATTGAAAAACATAAAAAGAAAGAGTATGAAGGAGGAAAGATTGAAAATATTCTAAAAATTAATACCACCACCACCATCACCGCCACCACCAACACCACCACCACCACCACCATCACCACCATCAATATTCATCATCATCATCATCATCATCACCACCATCACCACCACCACCACCATCATCAATATTCATCATCATCATCAATAATATTCATCATAATTTAACGTCTGTTTTCCATGCTGGCATGGGTTAGTGATGGTTTGATCAAAGCTGGTGAGGCCAGGAGTCACAACTAGTTTCCGTAGTCTGTTCAGCATGGTTTCTACACCTAGATGCTCTTCCTAACACCAACCACTATACCGTTGCTTTTAAGGTGCTTTTACAGGTGCCTTTTTTTTTAGGTACTTTTTATAGGTACCTTTTTTTAGGTTCCTTTTATAGGTGCACCAATGTTTTCTTTAGGAAACACCAGCACTGATGAAATATTTTATCATATCATCAAATATTTAGGAATAGAATAGTTAGACATCAGTGTGAACAATCGATTTAATAATAAAATTAATGTTTACTTATACTTCTCAAGAGTATGATACTATTGTAAAATTAAAAATCAGTAATATTTGTCCAATTTCTATATCACTCTACACTATAAAAAATCTGGAAATGTCACCTATGGTTCCATAGTTCTATCCTTTGTCTGTTTAAAAAGTATGTTGCTTTAACTGTTTGAAGAGTATGTTGCTAAATTTAATTGTATGGTTTTGTAAAACTTGCTTTAAGGCTTGCACTGACTGTATGTGAAATTATGGTTCTGATGCTGTAGTTATCTGAAGGAGGTTAGGGTCAGCAGTAAAGGTAATAGTGAGAGGGTTACCTAGTCTAGTCTTAGTAAGAAAGGAGTTTTACATGCTTTGTCTGGAGAAATATTCTTTACTAAGGTTATGGATAGAAATAGACCAAGTTAACAAAGAAAAGAAAACGAAAACAAAAGCGGGAAAAGAAAAGCAACAAAGAGTAGATACACACACACACAGACAGACACACACACACACACATAGTGAGAAAGCTATTGTAAATGAAAGAATAGCGATATGACATTTGTCGGAATAAAAATTGAATGGATGACAGGATGAGAGAAGGACAGAATGAAAGATAAAGAGAGGGGTGAAGAAAGAGTAAGAGTCAAAGAGACCAGGTAGCAAGAAGTTTGTATAAACTGCCATGAGGTGTTGTATAAACTTATCAATAACTGATTTTCAACGGATACAGTGATATTGTGTCTGTAATCAGGTTGTAGAAATGCAACAAAACCTTTTTGACACTTTGTAATACAAGAGAAGATATATATTCACAGACAGACATGTATACATCATGGGTGAATATGTAAAATGAAGATCGTAATTTTGCTCCTAGACTGCAACTTAATGGCCCTAGTTCGTATGATTTGTTATTATTTCAGAAACAGAGATAAGATGTTTATTTAACATTTTCACTCATATTTTATGAATTCCTCCACTTGCAAATTGATTTGCTGTTTATAAGTTCTGTCAATCTTGTCAAATATGTGTGTCATCATCATCATCATCATCGTTTAACGTCCGCTTTCCATGCTAGCAGGGGTTGGACGATTTGACTGAGGACTGGTGAAACCGGATGGCAACACCAGGCTCTAATCTGATTTGGCAGAGTTTCTACAGCTGGATGCCCTTTCTAATGCCAACCACTCAAAGAGTGTAGTGGGTGCTTGTATGTGTCACCCGCACGAAGGCCAGTCAGGTGGTACTGGCAACGGCCACGCTCAAAATGGTGCATTTTATGTGCCACCAGCACAAGAGCCAGTCCAGGGGCACTGGCAATGATCTCGCTCGAAGAAAATCCTACGAAGGCTAGTCAGGCAGTACTGATATATATATATATATATATATATATATATATATATATATATATATATATATATATATATATATATATATATATATACATAATAGTGTACATTTAAACACAAGAGAAACTGCTTTCAACAAGCAGTTTTATATTCTAGAAGTAGTCAAAACGACCAAAACCACATTTAAGAGTAATCTTCAAAAGGAATGAAAAATAAAAAAACTTTTACCTTGTTATTTTATTCCAGTTAGACGTAGGTATCAAAATTTTTTTAGCAAATAAAATAATTTGCTAGGCGAATTCCTCATCAGTGACCACGCCATAACACTAACATATAATTAAGAGATGAATAACATGTATCTCATCGTTATACATTATCATTTTTCAAATTCACCGTGCAAGCGCAGTTTCAGTCAGCAGTAATGAATATATGCTGAACTAATCTTCTAAAAATTACTAAAAACATATATATATATATATTTGGAATTTACAAAAAAGCAAGAAAACAAAAGATGAAGACAGGTGTGTAAGCAACAAACAGGTGTATTAGTTTAACTCTCGGGAAGGTGAGAATGTCTTTTATGTTTTGAGCCTGCGCTCTTCAACAGAAAAGAACACGAGAAAATAAACAGAGAGAGAATAAAAAAAAGCTTAGTGGCTAGACTCTAGATCTTCTGCCTGATGAGAGGTGTCCCATATCTAATTGTTGTCCTTTGCTTTTAATCATTTTGTTTTAGCATTGCTTTCTATCTATCTATATATATACAGCAAACATTTGCTTCACCACATACCGAAGTTCAGAAATAGCAGCTTTTTTTAGCTGCTATTTCTGAACTTCGGTATGTGGTGAAGCAAATGTTTGCTGATCCCTTAATTATGTTTATAAATATATATGGTAAAAATTATTAATTGTTGATTTATTAATAAATTGATTTATTAATAAATTAATAAATTGATAAACCTTTACCCTTTTAATTTGTAATATCTATATATATAGATAGATAGAAAGCAATACTAATATATATATATATATATATATATATATATATATAAATTAAAACAGTAGGGTAAAAAATTGGATATTAATTAATATCAATTTAATACCAGGGAACAAGCACATTAAAAGAATCAAGGAGATTCAGAAAGAATATCTCAAAGGATTATTGTATATATAAAGGGGACCACTAGGTGGACTGTTAATGTGCGAGAAGAAGATCACATGTAATGTGTCTACTAAGACCGAATTGTTCTCAAAGGAAATTTAGCGAAGTAACAAAACGTATACGGGCAAGACAAGTGAAAATTACAGGAGGACAGAAAGTATGTGTGTGTGCATGTGTAATTGTATGTGTGTGTGGGTGTATGTATGTTCGTGTCTCCTTGTCTTGACATCAAGTAATAGTTGTAAACGAGTGTCCCTGCCATACAAGCAGTGTCATTCATTTCCAGTGTTATGCATAAACATGTCTGGCCATGGGGAAGCATTACTTTGCTTGGAAACAGGTGGGAGTAGGTGACAGGAAAAGCATCCAGCTGTAGAAAATATGTCTCAGTAAACTTTGTCTGATCCATGCAAGTGTGGAAAAGTGGAAGAAAATGATGATGATTACATTTGGATTTACAAACAAGAGAAAAAAGTACATGTAATATATGTACATGGCAGCATGGAAAGCGGATGTTAAATGACGAAAATAACAATGATAATGATGAGATGTAGTAGAGTTTATTTAATTATTCAAGCCTTAGTTTTCTCTTCATTGCTACACTGACATGTGTTTTTTTTCCATTTTGTTAGCATCAAAAACTAAAAACTGGAAATTCATAGAAGTGATGGGAGAAAATTCAGCTTTAAATAAATCATCATCATCATCATCATCATCATCATCATCATCCTCCTCCTCATCATCATCATTGTCATTATTGTTGTTGTTGTCCTTGTCCTCCTCCTTTCCCCTCTCTCCTCTTCCTCCTCCTCCCCCTGATCTCCAGGATCCCCTCCTCCCTCTCCTCCTACACCCCTCCTTCCCCACCCCATCATCATCATCCTCACAACCACCACCACCGTTGTCGTCATCGTCATCATCGTTACCACCACCACCACCGTCATCATCATCATCATCCTCATCGTTACCACCACCATCATTTAAACAGCAAATGGCCTGAGGCGAGGCAGTGATGGTTTGGTTGGCAGCACAGTACTGGGAGAGAGTAATGGAAGAGAGACAGTAATATACTGGTGAGTGAATGAGGGGTAGAAGGAGACAGACGGAGAGAAGGAGAGAGAGAGAGAGAGATTGAATAGTGGATGGTAATGGAAATGGGCAGTGGTGAGAGACAATGATGGTGGTTGTTGACAACAAATAGCTTGGAGGAGTGGGAGTGATGACTGGCAGTTTAGAAAGGGTGATGGCAAAATATATTGGCTACAAAAAAAGATGTAGTACTATCCCTGACACACACAAACACACACACACACATGTGTGTTTGTGTGTGTGTGATGCATGTGCTTGAGTGTCTGTGTGCACTTTATCTGAAGCAAAATGTTCTCTTTTGAATTGAGTTTACAACATTTTTGTGTAAATTAAATCAGTTTTGTTTTTATGTTAACTATTTAATATTTATTAAATACCTCTGTTAAGTGTTACTAAATTAACAAATCTAATTAATTACATCCTTGTCTGTAAGTAATTTACACAAGATAAATTAGTTGTGTTACCATTCCTCTTTAATGCCTACAATTAAAGAAGTGCTGTCATTTTCCAGCCTCTGGAGAAAAGAAGAGATTATTATTATTATTATTATTATTATTATTATTATTATTATTATTATTATTATTAGTAGTAGTAGTAGTAGTAGTAGTAGTATTAGTATTATTATTTCACAGCAGCTTAGTATTGTTCTTAAAATGTTCTCACTCTTTTAGGAAATAAAAAAAAACATCAAGAAAGAAAAAAATAAACATATTTAATGAACAACTGAAAACCAACTAAATAAATAAATAAATGCAAAAAAAAAATACTACAAAATTAAAATGGTGCTCGGAAGTAAATACTTTATTAATTGTGATTGGACAACATTTTTCAGGTGTTTTGTGTAGTTTTGATCTTTTCACAGGAATTGTACCATAACAAATTACAGAGAATGACATTGGTTGAAACAAGCTTTTGTTTTCAGTATAACGCATAATTATAGTTCCAAGTTTTCTAGTGTCAGTGAAATGTAGTCTTTTGACAAGCTGTATACAATCTGAGCTATTGTCAGACAAAATAAGTTTATTGTGAGCTGTAACCGTAGTTCTATATTCATGAGCCCAAGCCATATTGGAACCGGTGTTATGGTTTTGTGGTTGGTAAAGAACAGGAAACCATTAACAATAATTGTTGATGGATGACTCTAACAATGTTTTGAAAACCACAAATAATTTTTCCTTCTATTATTCTCTGTTAATTGATTCAGAAGTATGTCTGTGATTATACTGAAGTGTTTT
>NC_142928.1:18586859-18594359 GCF_046866305.1 Octopus bimaculoides
TCTTTACTGTTCTTCCTTCCCCAGTAGAAAATGGTATTCTTCCTTCCATCTCTTATTCAAAATATTAAACTTCCATCCATGTTGTTGTGTGATGGTGGAATATAATAGTGATGCTGCTGACAGTATAGAGTGGTAATGGTAGTGTAGTGTGGTAGTGGTACTGCTCATGTTGTAGTGTGGTTGAAGTAGTTGTACAATGTCTTAGTGGTTGTATAGTGTGATAGTGTTGTGTTGTATGGGTGTTGTAGTAGACTGGTATTAGTGGTGCTAATGTGGTGTTTGTAGCGCAGTATGGTGACAGAGGTGGAGTGTAGTGGTGGAGATGTACAGGCGTGGTGGTGTAGTATGATCAGCCTTGATCAAGCAGACATGCAATTGAAAGCCTTCCAGCTATGACTACCCTGTCTTTTCCAAGATTCATGGAAGTGTTTACTAATGCATCTTTTTCTGAAATGGCTGGGAGTGATTTGAAGGAGATTTGACTGATTTTTCTAGGAGGTCAAGCAACTATGCAGAGCTTTTCCCATTAGCTAGTGTGTTGTGGTGATGTAGTGGCAGGAGTGTACTATGTGTTGTAGTAGTATAGTGTAGTCACAGTCTTCTAGTATAGTGTTATAGGTGTAGCATGGTCTGGTAGTTGGTTTGTAGTTGATGTTAGCATTGATTATGATGTTATGGTATGACAGTAAAGGTGGTGAGATGGCTGAGTAATTAGCATGTTGGACAAAATGCTTAGCTGTATTTTATCCGTCTTCACGTTCTGAGTTCAAATTCTGCCAAGATCAGCTTTACCTTTCATCCTCTTGGGGTTGATGAAATAAGTACCAGTTGAATACTGGAGTTGATGTAATCGACTATCCCCCTCCCACAAATTTCAGGCCTTGTGCCTATAGTAGAAAGAACATGGTGTGATAGTGTTATTGCTTATGGGGCTGCTGTTGTTTCTTCTAGGTCAGTCTCGATTGACCCCTACCTATGATAAAAGATGTTCCAGGCATAAACACCCAATCTTACTTATTTAGAACTGCATTATCAAATGTGTCCTTCCTTGTTTGGTATGTTACTGCATAATTTGATGGAGACTTGGCATCTATTTCAAGCAGATGTGTAGAATAATGGTTCTCAATCATATTTTGTCCATGGACTCCTGTGATTCTTATTTTTACTCAGGTAGACCCCGCTCCATAGCCATCCAATGTTTAAAAAATATTTTGATAATCAAATATTATCATGAATTGAATAAAAAATTGCTAAAATATTTTGGGTATTGTAAAAAGTATAACTAGCTTATTCTTTTACTCTTTTACTTGTTTCAGTCATTTGACTGTGGCCATGCTGGAGCACCGCCTTTAGTCGAGCAAATCAACCCCGGGACTTATTCTTTGTAAGCCTTGTACTTATTCTATCGGTCTCTTTTGCCAAACCGCTTAGTGACAGGGACATAAACACACCAGCATCGGTTGTCAAGCAATGCTTGGGGGACAAACACAGACACACAAACATACACACACACATATATATGCATATATACGACGGGCTTCTTTCAGTTTCCGTCTACCAAATCCACTCACAAGGCTTTGGTCGGCCCGAGGCTATAGGAGAAGACACTTGCCCAAGATGCCACGCAGTGGGACTGAACCCGGAACCATGTGGATGGTAAGCAAGCTACTTACCACACAGCCACTCCTGTGCCTAATATTTAACTCCTGCACATCATTTTTAACAAAATTTAATATGGATTGCCAAGGGCCACAGGAACCCCAACCAAGAACCACCGATATAGAGGTACACTCTCAGTGGCTTGTGTAGTGGTGTTGAAGTCATGTTGTTATAGTGAGGTAGTGATGTTGTAGTATAATCATTATAGTGGTGGGATCATTCTATCCTTCATTCATGACCATGTTACCCAACGTGTCCTTCACTTTTAAAGCAGCAAGTTGTGAGTTGGCTATATTTCTAGCAGACTGAGACATCCTTTGATGGTTCATGGTAGTCTTGTGGTTTAATTGCACTGTAATGGTGATATTTTAACGTTGATGATGATGATATTTTTGTAGCTGGTTAGAACAGTGGTTACTAAGCAGCATTCCACCACAAACTGGTGTGCTGCATGATATAGGTTAGTACACTGGCAACAATAGTGGATGATTATCTTCTGCTAGTGATATAAATATGAGTGCTTATATGCACCATAAGTCCATATGAAAAGTTCTCCCATAGTAAATAATGCAGTATTTTGTGTTCTAACTTTTAAGTGAGAATAAAATTATATTTAAAAGACATGAAAACACAAACTGAAGTCCTAAATATAACCTTGATAAGTATATTACATTTATTTGAACATGGAAATACTTAATCATTTCTGCAGTTTAAATTTTTTTAAAGCTTAAAATACATGCAGTACCATTTTTGATACATTTTTGGACTTTATGTATTAAGTGTGGCAACAATGAATAAATATTTCTGTCTTTATTCAAATAAATATAACACAATTATCAAGACTATATTTAGAACTTCAGTGTGTACTTTCCATATTTCGAAATATAATTTTATTATTTTTGCTGTGTATCACTTTATATCTGACAGCACACAAGTGTGTTATGGAGAACACTTTGGTAACCACAATTCTAACTATCTGATCTATTCAACCTAGCTATCTGACCACTTCTAATCAGTTCCCTACTGTTTACTATTTACGTCACAAGATACAACTAATGACTTAAATTAGTTTTTGTATATAAACATCTTCCTCCTTGTATCACTAAACTGATAATCAACTCCTAGTGACTTCCTTGTCAATCCCTCACCATTGTAATCACACTAGGCTGTTCCCAGCAGGCAGTATATATATATATATATCTATATATATATATATATATATATCATCATCATCATCATCATCATCATCATTTAACGTCCACTTTCCATGCAAGCATGGGTTGGATGATTTGACTGGGGGACTGGTGAAGCGGATGGCTTCACCATCTTAAAATTGCAGAGGAATTTGTCGATGGGCAGTTTAGCTTCTTGGTAAAGCAACTGACACATAATCATAGGGATGTGAGTTTGAGTCTCATGGCTGGCCACCGACAGATTTTTCTGCAAAATATGGATAGATTATCCTGTTCATGTTTTATTATCAGCATTATCCTGCGTTTGAGAATAAAATTATTTCCTTATCTGTATCTTTCAATACATCTCAACACTTCTAAAGCAAACTTTATTTGTCGACTTTCAACATAAGTTGAATTTATAGATATATTGTATATGATGATGATAATATATATATATATATATATATATATATATCATCATCATCATTGTTTAACGTCCGCCTTCCAGGCTAGCATGGGTTGGACGATTTGACTGAGGACTGGCGAACCAGAAGGCTACACCAGGCTCCAATCTGATTTGGCAGAGTTTCTACAGCTGGATGCCCTTCCTAATGCCAACCACTCCGAGAGTGTAGTGGGTGCTTTTACCTGCCACAGGCACGAAGGCCAGTCAAGCGGTACTGGCAACGGCCACGCTCAAAATGGTGCATTTTATGTGCCACCTGCACGGGAGCCAGTCCGGCGGCACTGGCAACGACCTCGCTATGTCTTTTCACGTGCCAGGAAGGCGACGCTGGTAATGATCATGCTCAAATGGTGCTATTTATGTGTCACTGGCACGGAAGCCAGACAGCTGCTCTGGCAACGATCATTTATATATGTATATATATATATATATATATATATATATATATATATATATATATATATATATATATAAACAATATATGAGTGTATGCATATATATGTACATGCATGTATATACGTTCATCTACATGTACATATAGATACATAACTGGGTACATGACGTGGCAAACGAACAAGGGCAAAATGGTAAACAAGGTGCAACAAACAAGCAGGCCACATAGAAACATCCCCTTCATCAGCTGCCACCATTAAAACTCTGGCGTTTCGAAGAATTAAGGCAGTACGCATCGTTAAAATGGTTCTTTCCACGAACACAAATTAAATTGTTTTCGTGGAGGGTAGTGGCGGACGGAAAACAAGACAGGAAAACGAAACGGTGAAATAAACAAACAAAAGAGCTGTACAGCCAGACATGAAGTGTGTATGTCTTGAACGCTGTGAAGCACGTACAGGAGGGGCAAAGAAGTACGTGCGAGCTTGGTGATTCCAAGAATGAAAAGAAAAGCAGCCGGACACACGTGACCAAGGCTGTGTGAAGAGAAAGAGTAGCAGAGGGAAAAGGAGGGGAGGAAGTAGAATAAAAGTGAGCAACGAGAGGTAGAGAGAGAGAGAGAGAGAGAGAGAGAGAGAGAGAGAGAGAGAGAGAGAGAGAGAGAGAGAGATAGTAGTAGTAACGGTGAGAGGCGAAGGACGGGTAACAAGAGAAGGAGAGAGAGAGAGAAGTAGTGACAGGTAGAGGCGAAGAACAGTAGAGGGAAGAATGAGAAGGGGAGATAGAAATAGAGAGAGTCACGTTAGAAAAATAGTTAATACTGTATAAAGGTAACGCGTGCGTTCTGTCGTGATACAAACAATATATGAGTGTATGCATATATATGTACATGTATGTATATACGTTCATCTACATGTACATATAGATACATAATTGGGTACATGACGTGGCAAAAGAACAAGGACAAAATGGTAAACAAGGTGCAACAAACAAGCAGGCCACATAGAAACATCCCCTTCATCAGCTGCCACCATTAAAACTCCGGCGTTTCGAAGAATTAAGGCAGTACGCATCGTTAAAATGGTTCTTCCCACGAACACAAATTAAATTGTTTTCGTGGAGGGTAGTGGCGGACGGAAAACAAGACATGTATATATATATATATATATATATATATATATATATATATATATATATATATATATATATATATATTTATTTATATGTGTATATATATATATATATATATATATATATATATATATATTTATTTATATGTGTATATATATATATATATATATATATATATATATATATATATATATATATATATATATACCTACATATATTTTATTTGAGAAATATATGTATATATATGTATACACATCACACACACACACACACACACGCGCGCACGCACACACACACACACACACACACACACACACACATATGTAGGGTGTTCCTATTCATTTGCACAAGGAAAAATTTGAAATAAAATACAAAATAACTCTGTGCTCTGATGTTGGTAGGTATGTACGATTTTTATTTAATTATGCTGACAACTGAACAAATTGTTTCATTACTCAAGGGAACTTTTTCAAAGTAAGCTTTGCAAGCATTAGTTGAGAAAGAGACTTTGAGGAATGAAACAATTTGTACAGTTGTCAGCATCATTAAATAAAAATTATCATCATCATCATTGTTTTAATGTCCACTTTTCTATTCTTGTATGGTTCAGATAGAATTTGTTGAAACAGATGTTCTGTGATCAGATGCCCTCTCTGTTGCCATCTCTCACAAGTTAACAAGCAAGGTTATATCTCCCCTTGGCCAGACATGTTTTCATGATAGAGTGGAAATGAAGGACACTGCATGTATGGTGGTGTTGCTTGTTTACAACTGTCACACAAGACCAAAACAAAGAAATGCAAACACACACACACACACACCTTTCTCTCACACATAGGCAGGCTTCTATCAGTTTCTGTCTATGAAATCCACTTACGAGCTTCGATGGCCTAGGGCTATAGGAGAAGATATTTGCCCAAGGAGACTAAACAAAAATAGCATGGTTGAAAACTTCTTACCCATGTGGCCATGTCTACACACATATATATATTAATATACATACATAGGAGCAGGCATGGCAGGGTCATAAGAAGCTTGCTTCCCAATCACATGGTTCTGGGTTCAGTCCCACTGTATGGAACTTTGGGCAAGTGCCTTCTACTATAACCTCAGACCACTGACCAAAGCCTTGTGAATGGATCTAGTATACAGAAACTGAAAGAAGCCTGTCGTATATATATATATATATATATATATATATATATATATATATATATATATATATATATATATATATATATATATATATATATATATATATATATATATATATATATATATATATATATATATATATATATATATATATATATATAATTGCAACGTGGAAGGTGTTTATAGGCAATTTAAAAACACACACAATCCGTTAGATTCACTTCAACATTTAAATTTAATTTGTCAAAATATTTTCGTCGCTTTGAGACCGCAACCTGTTCACTGACAAAATTCTGTGCTGCAGCATGGAATTTTGTCAGTGGACAGGTCGCGGTCTCAAAGCAACGAAAATATTTTGGCAAATTAAATTTAAATGTTGAAGTGAATCTAACGGTTTTTGTGTGTTTTTAAATGGCTTATAAACACCTTCCATGCTACAATTGTTTTTGCTTCTGCACAAGTAAAGGATTATATATATACTAGCAGTATAACCCGACCTTGTCCGGGTATGACTTATTATGCCATCTATGATAAGTCTTGCTAGCTGAAAATCAACTAAAAAAAGAAAGCCTTACAACGAAAAAACCCTTATGATGTAAATATGTTCATAATTCAAAAGACGATGAAATTAATAGGGAAAGTCTGAAGGCTGTTTTGCGTAAAATCATTAAGCATACGTAAATTTCATCCGTGTAATTGGCTATAGAAATGCTTGTGCAAAACAACTTTTTGCGCTGCCTTGATTATACATAGCAGGGTAATTCCTTTTAGCAGGAGCTAGGACGGCAATTTCTGATGAAGCAATTGCTGGCGATCTGTTGCTACACAGTTTTGCCAGAATTCTATCAGATTGGGCAGAAGATGTTGATGCACCATTTTGCATTATGTTCAACGTAGCTTCTGGAATGTGGTGCATTACTGCAGTCTGTTGCTGTCATTTTAAACCGGTTGCTGTCTTTCCCCAGCAAACTCTCTTCTTTGGAGGCATAATCTATGTATATATTAAACAAAACAACAAAAGTTATAATAGATGGCAGTGTCGGTACTTTTCATATATCTGTAATTTTTCAGATTAACACCCGCACGATTACCCAACCCTAACCCTAACCCTAACCCTGACCCTAAAAACCGTAACCGTAACATTAATCCTAAACTCTAACCCTGACCCTAAAACCCTAACCCTAACACCCTAGTGAAAATCGTGGTAAATTTACAAAACATTGACGAACATGAGTTATATTTTACTGAATCATTGTGTACTTGCACGTGTATGCTTTTGAGAGAGCAAGAAAGGAAGAGGTAGAGAGGGGGAGAGAAAAGAATAGGGGTAGTTAAAAGTTTTCTTATGACTGCTTCTCTTCACTGCCTATTATTTCATTAGAAATCTAAGGATGCACATAAGCACATAATAGAGAAAAATGAAACAAATATGGACGACTTGCTCCGAAACACCACCGAGTGGGGAACACTTCTCAAAAATAACCTGCAGTTGTTTCCTTCAAAATTCCTACATGCTTGAAA
>NC_142928.1:18604359-18634359 GCF_046866305.1 Octopus bimaculoides
TTTATATAGTTTATAATAAAGGGTTTATTAAGGTTTAAGGGACAAAAAAAAAAAAGAATGGTAGGAATTAACAAGGACATCCAATATAGAAACATGATAATTGATTACTAGTTTAATTATACTATCTTATATAGTCATGAACTTGTTTTAAGACTAACATGGGCTAATTACAGAATATTAATGGAATAAGGATTAGATTTATTTAAGTCAAAATATAGAATAAACATGACACTACCACTAGAAGCCCCGAAATAATGTAATAATAATAAGGGTCCTTTTAGAATCAAGCATTGAATAAAATAAAATTTTAATTTTGGGAACTAATTAAAAACATTAAGAACTTATAAAACTTCCTATTCTTATAAGTTACATACTGTAATTTTCTACATTTTTGTGCAGCTGAAGATTGCTCTACATATTGCATTTAATGTAATGCATTACTTAAATAAATGGAGTAACATGAAACGTGCGTACTGCAGTCATCTTTAAAATCCATGTTGCTTATTTTGATTTTTTGATCACATTGCTTTTAGAATGGTTTTTGGATAATACCATACTATATTCTGGTGCCTAAACATAAGTACCATATTCTAAATCTAAATCTTTTATATGTGTGCGTATGTATATATTTATTGGAAACTATATGTATGGATTAAAACAGTTTGATTCAAATTCGTTGGTACTCCAAGTTTCAAGCCATTTTGAATTTGAATCAAACTGTTTTGACCCATGCATATATATATATATATATATATATATATATATATATATATATATATATGGCCAATGCCAGCGCCACTGGACTGGCTCCTGTGCAGGTGGCACGTAAAAACAGCATTTGAGTGTGGCTGTTGCCAGCACTGCCAGACTGGCCCTCATGCCAGTGGCACGTAAAGGCACCCACTACACTCTCAGAATGGTTGGCGTTAGGGAGGGCATCCAGCTGTAGAAACTCTGCCAGATCAGATTGGAGCCTGGCGTAGCCATCTAGTTCGCCAGTCCTCAGTCAAATCATCCAACCCATGCTAGCATGGAAAGCGGACGTTAAATGATGATGATGATGATGATGATGATGATGATGATATATATGTGTATTTATGTATGTATGCATATGTTGAATGAAGAAAAACAAGAGAAAACACAAGAGAGACATGTTTCTTGAAAGTGTTATTAGTTTAACACTTGAAAAGAAAAAGAGAAGAAGGGTGATGGAGAAAGGAGAAGGGAAGAAAAATGTTAGGGACCAAGTGGGAATGCAGTTCTGTGAGGAGGAGTGAAGAGAGGAAGAAGGGGGGAGTTGTGTGCATATAAAGGAGAATATCTATGCAAGGAGATGAGCATAGGAGTGAGTGTGTGTGTGTGTGTGTGTGTGTGTGTGTGTGTGTGTGTGCGTGTGTGAACAATGTGGGGTGCAGGTGGTTGACTGGGGATGAGCAGTGGTGAGATGGATGAGGGTTAAGTTGTGAGGGAGGTATGGAAGCAGAAAAAATGGGGGGGGGGGAAACTGCAGTGTATGGTATAATTGGTGAGCCCCAAAAATTAAAATATATATAAATAGGCGTAGGGGTGGCTGTGTGGTAAGTAGCTTGCTTACGAACTGCATGGTTCCCGGTTCAGTCCCACTGCGTGGCACCTTGGGCAAGTGTCTTCTACTATAGCTTCGGGTTGACCAAAGCCTTGTGAGTGGATTTGGTAGAGGGAAACTGAAAGAAGCCTGTCGTATTTATGTAAATGTATATATATATATATATATATATATGTATATGTATGTTTATGTTTTTTTTTTGTCCTCCCAACATTGCTTGACAACCGATGCTGGTGTATTTACGTCCCTGTAACTTAGCAGTTTGGCAAAAAATACTGATAGAATAAGTACTAGGCTTACAAAGAATAAGTCCTGGGGTTGATTTGCTCGACTAAAGGCGGTGCTCCAGCATGGCCGCAGTCAAATGACTGTAACAAGTAAAAGAGTAAAAGAGTTAAGTAGAAAAAATGTTACAAAGATAAAGGTGGAAAATAATAAGTGGAAAAAATATGTCAATATTCAAAAGAAAGAGAACAGTTGAGCGTGAAAGAGCATGTAAAAAGAAAAGAGAATAGAATGGTTAAGAAATATATATATAAAGCATGTGATTATTGAAAGAAAGGAGAGTTGCCAAAGAAAGAGATGGTTATTGAAAGGGTATAAAAATGGATTGTAAAGAAAAAAGTTATTTCACAGCAAAAAAGGTACACATACAGAGAAAAGGAGTTGAAAAACCAATGAAGTGGAACAGGTAGAATTATATTCAAAGGCAGAGAAAATGGGAAGAGAAGAATTAAAAAATTATATGTACAACATGTGGTGGAAATTATGGCAGAGAATTTTGGTATTGGAAATGGGAGAAGTTGTAACAGGAAGAGAAAATTGTAGAGAGGATATAAAATGAAATGTTATTCAAAGAGGATGTGAATAAAAAGTGTAGGGTGGAAAGTTGATTTACACAGGTTGAGAGAATGGGGACAGAAGGGTTACAGAAATATACATGTACCATGCGGAAGAGAAGTTTGAAAGGATATTAAAAAGGATGTAAAAAAAGAATGTTATTAAAAAGGGATGTGTAAAAAAAAAAAAGGGTTAGTTTGTATGGATTGAGAGAAAGTGTTGATGAAGTCCAATATATATATATTCTTTAATTCTTTTATTCATTTCAGTCATTTTGACTGCAGCCATGCTGGAGCACCGCCTTTAGTCGAGCAAATCGACCCCAGGACTTAATCTTTGTAAGCCTAGTACTTATTCTATCGGTCCCTTATGCTATAGAGATGGTGAAGTTTCCAGAAAGTAAAGGTGATCCAGTGTTGTAATGGATAAAGGAATGATTTAATGGTCAGTTCGAGGAAAGAATACATATGGTGTGGTGGATATTTTATGGAGCAAGAGATAGTAATGGAGTGGGAGGGTGAAAGCAGAGGAGATAAAAGACAGTGTCTCAGTGCGTTAAATGTATGTGCAAGGTGGTGGTGGTTGGTGGTGATGGTAGTAGTGTGCGTACTTGAATGATCTGTAGCCAGGCATGCAGTGAGTGGCAGCTGGAAGTGAGGGTGAGTATGGGCATAGACTAAAAGGGTAAAATCAGACTTAGTAACAACAGGAAGAAAACGAGAAATACTAATTATATATATCACCCTGTCCATGCACACACACATCGTCGTCATCATCATCATCTTCATCCATTTTCCATGCTGGCTTGTGTTGGATGGTTTGACAGAGAACTCTCCAGACTCCAATTGTTTGTTTTAGCAAGGTTTCTACAGTTGGATGCCCTTCCTAACACCAACCACTCCGAGAGTGTAGTGGGTGCTTTTTACGTGACACCAGTCGGGTGGCACTGGCATTGGCCACACTCAGTTGATGCTTTTTACATGCCAGTCAAGCAGCACTGTATATATATGTGTGTGTGTGTATGTGTGTGTATGTGTGTGTGTGTGTGTGTGTGTGTGTGTGTGTGTACAGGTGTGTGCGTGTGTGTGTGTGTGTGTGTGCAGGTGTTGTGTGGTAAGAAGTTTGTTTCCCAACCACATGGTTCTAGGTTCAGTCCCACTGCATAATACCTTGGGCAAGTGTCTTTCACTCTAGCCTTGGTTTGAGCAAAGCCTTGTGAATGGATTTGGTAGATGGAAATGGAAATAAACCTGTCATATATATATATATATGTGTGTGTGTGTGTTTTGAGTCTGTATTTGTTTCCGACTGCTAATTGACAACCAGTGTTGTAATGTTTTTGTCCTCTGTAACTTAGTGGTTCAGCAAAACTGACTGATAGAATGATAATTCCCAGGCTTAAAAAAAACAGTACTGGGGTTGATTCATATGACTAATAGTTTGTCAAGGTGGTGCTCCAGTATGGCCACAGTCTAGTGACTAAAACAAGTATACGCATAAATGAGTAATTGAATATATATATATATATATATATCATCATCATCGTCATCGTTTAACGTCCGTTTTCCATGCTAGCATGGGTTGGCCGATTTGACTGAGGACTGGTGAAACCAGGAGGCTACACCAGGCTCCAATCTGATCTGGCAGAGTTTCTACAGCTGGATGCCCATCCTAACGCCAACCACTCTGAGAGTGTAGTGGGTGCCTTTACGTGCCACCGGCACGAAGGCCAGTCAAGCGGTATTGGCAACGACCACGCTCAAAATGGTGTATTTTACGTGCCACCTGCACAGGAGCCAGTTCGGCGGCACTGGCAACGATCTCACTCGAATGTCTTTACACATGCCATCTGGCACAAGTACCAGGGAAGCGATGCTGGGCACAGGTGCCATGACAATTTCACTTTCACTTGCCCCAACAGGTCTTCGCAAGCCGAGTTTCGTGTCCAATGAAGGAGACGACGTTAGCATGGGTGCCAGTTGTCGAATCTAATTCGATTTCAATTTCACTTGCCTCAGCAGGTCTTCGCAAGCAGAGTTTAGTGTCCAATGAAGGAAGGTACACATAAGTGGGCTGGCTGAGGCCTTAGATTTAGGTCTCACTTGGCTTGCCGGGTCTTCTCATGCACAGCATATTTCCAGAGGTCTCAGTCAGAAGTCATCGCCTCGGTGAGGCCCAATGTTCGAAGGTTGTGCCACATATATATATATATATATATATATATGGGAGAATGTACGAAAAAAACAACAACAGACGAGGACAGGTGGTGTAAACAACAAAAGGATATATATAAAATACAAAAAGGAATGAAGAATTATGCATATTTAATTCATAATTTATAATCCATTATCAAATCATAGATGATGGATTATGTATTATAAATTGTGAATTAAAAGTATAACATTCTCTATTCTTCTTTGTTTTATACTGTAGATTGAAATATTCAGAAATGAACTTTAGATTTACAAATATAATTGGAGCACAAATTAATTGTATCAACTACATGGTTTCCAACGATTCTTACTGGAGTTGATCTACTTCGTCAAGTTATAATACAACAGTACTGAAAAGTGCTTAAAAAGAATTTGCCTGGATTTTACTACCCCTGTTCTTTTGTGTGAGTGTGTGTATGGGTGTGTATGAATGTGTGTGTGTGCACGCGTGTGTCTGTATGTGTGTATATACATATATTTAAAGATAGATATATAGATATACATATATATGCATTTTATATATATATATAAATATTTCAAACATGTGTATAGGTTTAAAATATATCTATCTCTTTATCTATCTCTCTATCTATTTATCCATCTGTTTATATATATATATATATATATATATATATATATATATATGTATGTATGTATATACATACACACACATGCACATACACACACATGCACATACACACACACACAAAACATGTTTATTGCAATGAATATCAACAATAAGAAGTGAAACTGGTTTGTTATTATGTATTATGTACTTTAGAATATTTAATTATATATTTTTATAATCATGTGCTTTGGAGTGTTAATAAAGTATTTTGAAATGATTTGATTATTGGAATGTATTTTATATATAAGATATTTTGGAATATGTAATAACATATTTTGAAATAATTTGATTGTGATAATCTGTTTTTGAATTGATATTGTATTTTGAAATGACTTGATTGTAATAATGTACTTTTGAATTCACTGCAATATAAAAGGAACAGAACAGTTTCTTCTTTTTATCAATATTTTGCTAAATCTGATTACTTGTGTGATATATTATATATATAACTATATCTATATATATTGGGTGATCCCCTAAGTAATACGGTTTTCTCAATTGCATGAACTAAAAGTTTGAGGGAGATGAGATAAACTACCTGCATTAATTTGCTGTAAAAGCAGGTAGTAATTTTCCCTTTTTTACTTATTCTTAGTGCAAGTTTTGAAGAGTGCAGTTCGATTTTAACAGTTATTTTTTCAAAGCTATAATGGAAGTGACAAAGGAGTATATTCAGCATATTTTGCTTTCTGAGTTCAATAAAGGCAACAATGCAATGGAAGGTGCAAGGAATATTAATGCAGTATATGGGGATCGGACAATAAGCATAAGCCAGAGTCAATGGTGGTTCCGGAAATTCTGAGCCAGAAACTACAGCCTAGAAGATGAGCTTTGTCCTGGAAGAACTGCAGAGCATGACAAGGATGTCCAGCAAACTTTGAGGGAACAAAATCCCATTGTAACTGTTGAGGAATTAGCAGAGAAGTTTGGATTTAGTCATTCAACCATTCATCGACACCTGTGTGCCATTGGAAAAGTCAGCAAATTGGGTTAATAGGTTCCTCACAAACTTTCTGAGTCTAGGAACACAGAAAGAAACAAGGAGAGAAAAAAAATGTGTGTAGTGGTCAGCGATACATCATCATCATCGTTTAACGTCTGCTTTCCATGCTAGCATGGGTTGGACGATTTAATTGAGGACTGGTGAATCAGATGGCTACACCAGGCTCCAATCTGATTTAGCAGAGTTTCTACAGCTGGATGCCCTTCCTAATACCAACCACTCCAAAAGTGTAGTGGGTGCTTTTTATGTGCCATCGGCATGAGGGCCAGTCCGGCGGTACTGGCAATGGCCCCGCTCAAATGGTGTTTTTTATGTGCCACCTGCACAGGAGTCAGTCCAATGTTTTGTTCACATGCCATCGGCACAAGTGCCAGTAAGGTGAAGTTGGAAACGATCGCACTCAAATGGTGCTTTTTACATGCCACCTGCACGGAAGCCAGACTGTTGCTCTGGCAGTGATCCCGCTTGGATGGTGCTGTTAGTATTCCACTGGCACGGGTGCCAGTCATCAGATTTGTCCATGGGTGGGGATGGGGGTGGGGGTAAATGTCCTAGACTCGTCTGAATATTATTAACAACAATAAGGTGGACCATATACAGCCAGCTAGTTTCCAACAAGTTGTATTCTAGTATTCTACTATCACCGTTAGATGAAAGAGAAAGAACAGTGTTTGCTATGATAGGAAGCACTTTAAGATCAGGGATAGTAATGCAATATTTTGTATGAGTTAGTGTCTGTACATTGTCTGCATTGATGCATGATGTTTGTAATACTGAAGTGCAAAGTTACAGACTGAATGGTCATGAGTTCAAATCTTATATATATTAATCATATTGTGTCCTAGGAATCGGTACATAATTCTGTCATCCTCAGTATACATGACTGAAGAAAAACTATATTTCTATTTCACAGTTGGTTGGTTTTCAGTATGAAAGACATCCAAGTGTAAAAATAATTGCTCTTTCAATATGTAAATGTGTAAATCAGCAGAAAGCATTGTATCTATATTGCCATCAAAAATTGTATGTGATGCAGCAATTATATATAAAATAAAAGTAAAGCACACACACACACACACACACACACACACACACACACACACACACACACACACACACACACACACACACACACACACACACACACACACACATTTATCAGAATATGTATGAGGTTGTTTCAATTTTACATACATGGAAAAAGAACTCAATACATGAAGCAGAGAATATATATAATCTTTTATTAACTCTGAAACAGTACTGGAGTCACTCAGTGGCCGAGGATTTTAGGCTAAGATACTAATCAAACTGGTGATCAGAAATGGATAATAAAAGATAATGAGCTTGTCAGTTCCTTGCTATGTCATCATCAACATTTATCGTCCGCTTTCCATGCTAGCATGGGTTGGATGATTTGACTGTGGACTGGCGAACCAGATGGTTACACCAGACTTCAATCTGATCTGGCAGAGTTTCTACAGCTGGATGCCCTTCTTAATGCCAACCACTCCAAGAGTGTAGTGGGTGATTTTTACATGCCACCGGCATGAGGGCCAGTTCAGTGGTACTGGCAACAACCATGCTCAAATGGTGTTTTTTTCATGTGCCACCTGCACAGGAGTCAGTCCAATGTTTTGTTCACATGCCACTGGCACAAGTGCCAGTAAGGTGAAGCTGGAAACGATCATGCTCAAATGGTACTATTTACGTGCCACTGGCACGGAAGCCAGACAACTACTCTTGCAATGATCACACTCAGACGGTACTCTTAGTGCTCCACTGGCACAGGTGCCAGTCATCGAATTTGGTTCAATCACAAATTCGATTTCACTTGCCCCAACAGGTCTTTGCAAACCGAGTTTAGTGTCCAATGAAGGAGAGGTTGGCATGGATGCCAGTCGTCAAATTTGGTTCGATTTCGATTTCACTTGCCTCAACAGGTCTTCGCAAGCAGAGTTTAGTGTCCAATGAAGGAAAGGTACGCATAAGTGGGCTGGCTACACCCCTGGCAGAGGCCTCGGATTATGGTCTCACTTGGCTTGCCAAGTCTTCTCATGCACTGCATATTTCCAAGGTCTTGGTCATAAGTCATTGCCTCGGTGAGGCCTAATGTTTGAAGGTCGTGCTTCACCACCTCATCCCAGGTCTTCCTGGTATATATATATATATATATAAATATATATATATAGGTGAGAAAGTTGGTATGTGAAAGCACGTTGTTGGATGTATAAAAGATAAACAAGAGCGAAAAAACTACAGAAGGCTTGTGTTATATGGTTAAAATATATATTTATATCGTTATGTTAGAAGTATATATATATCGTTATGTGTGTGTATATATATATATATATATATATATACACACACACACACACACACACATACATGCACACACACACACATATCTGTATATACTTATATTTATATACTTATATATAGATATGTATGCATTAAAAGGATTGCTCAGTACTTTGAAATATTTTGAAATACTCTGTTACTTCTGCTAAAATATTAATAAAAATATATGTATGTATGTATGTATGTATACTTCAGTTTTGCCATAGAAGACAAATAACTGCCCTCCCACCAACTCACAAATTAAACTTTATTCTGAAATAAATCCAAAGAGCTGTCATTTTGTGTTTAAGACTAACAGAAACTAACAAGAGACATTGGATAGTCATAAAAGGCTGTTATGTTTATGCCATTTCATTGAAAAAGAAGGATCTAATTAGCAGCCACTCACACAACTGCTAACTAACCACCATGAAATTTCATTTAAAGCCTTTATTAGACGCCTTATTAAACCAGGCACGTTGATTTAAATGTTTAATGCAGTTTTGACAGTTGGTTCAATTAAATAAATTATTGATGTGTTAGTGGATTTTATTTTTCATATCAAGGTTTACTCTGAGGGTTAAATCCATAGATTTTTAACTGTTGCTATATGTGTAAACTAATTAAAATTAATTACATACATTTGAACAGTCGTAAACAGTTGCTGTGTTGATACAATTTCATCATGGTCAGTAGTTTGCATACACGCAGTGACCAAAATCCATGGATTTATGCCATAGCAAAATCTAGTATAGAAATATAACTTGCTAACAACTCAGCAATATAATGTATTATGCAAGAAATTACACACACACACACATACACTCACACACACACACACTCACACACTCACACATACACAATGCTATTCAGCTTCATAAGTTACATTACATTCCATAACAAATGCCTGGAAAGAAAATTCATGTTATTACACTGATAACCCAATATTACTGGTGTGTAGACTCTTAACGGTCTCAGTCTTCGGATAAATAACATATGATAAGAGAATTAAATGTGAAATGATTTACTTTCAGAGTATCTTTACCATGGAGGCACATGGCTCAGTGGTTAGAGCGTCAGGCTCACAATTGTGAGGTAGTGAGTTCAATTCCCGGACTGGGCTGTGTGTTGTGTTCTTGAACAAGACGCTTCATTTCACGCTGTTCCAGTTCATTCAACTGTAGAGATGAGTTGTGACATCACTGGTGCCAAGCTGTATCAACCTTTGTCTTTCCCTTGGATAACATCGGTGGTATGGAGAAGGGTGGCTGGTATGCATGGGCAACTGTTGGTCTTCCATAAACAACCTTGCCCAGACTTGTTCCTCAGAGGGTAACTTTCTAGGTGCAATCCCATGGTCATTCATGACCGGAGGGGTCTTAGCCCTTTATATTTACACGTGTGTCAGTGATGTCTACATAATGGTTACATTAAATAAATTTCATGTAATTTTTTTGTAAAAATGTAATTAGGAAATAAATCATTCTACACTTTATTCTCCTGTTTTGTTTATATGTGTGTTTTTGTGTATGTATTATGTATGTGTGTATTTTGTATAAGTGTGTGTGTGTGTATGGGTGACACGTAAAAGCACCCACTACACTCTCTGAGTGGTTGGCGTTAGGAAGGGCATCCAGCTGTAGAAACTCTGCCAAATTAGATTGAAGCCTGGTGTTGCCATCCGGTTTCACCACTCCTCAGTCAAATCGTCCAACCCATGCTAGCATGGAAAGCGGACGTTAAACGACGATGATGATGATGATGATGATGATGATGATATATATATATACATATATATATATATACTCTTTTACTCTTTTTAGTCATTGACTGCGGCCATGCTGGAGCACCGCCTTTAGTGGAGCCAATCGATCCCAGGACTTATTCTTTTGTAAGCCTAGTACTTATTGTATCAGTCACTTTTGCCGAACCGCTAAGTTACGGGGATGTAAACACACCACCATCGGTTGTCAAGCAATGGTGGGGGGACAAACACAGAAACACAAACATATACATACACATACATATATATAAATACATATATATGATGGACTTCCTTCAGTTTCCGTCTACCATATCCACTCACAAGGCATTGGTTGGCCCAAGGTGCCACACAGTGGGAATGAACCCGGAACCATGTGGTCGGTAAGCAAGCAACTTACCACACAGCCACTCCTATATATATGTATATATGTATATATATATATATATATATATATATATATATACTCTTTTACTCTTTTACTTGTTTCAGTCATTTGACTGTGGCCATGCTGGAGCACCACCTTTAGTCGAGCAAATCGACCCCAGGACTTATTCTTTGTAAGCCTAGTACTTATTCTATCGTCTCTTTTGCCGAACCGCTAAGTTACGGGGACGTAAACACACCAGAATCGGTTGTCAAGCGATGTTGGGGGGACAAACACAGACACGCAAACATATACACACACATACATATATACACATATATACGACGGACTTCTTTCAGTTTCCGTCTACCAAATCCACTCACAAGGCTTTGGTCGGCCCGAGGCTATAGTAGAAGACACTTGCCCAAGGTGCCACGTAGTGGGACTGAACCCGGAACCATGTGGTTGGTAAGCAAGCTACTTACCACACAGCCACTCCTACATATATATATATATATATATATATATATATATCATAATCATCATCATCATCATTTAACATCTGTTGACCATGCTGGCATGGGTTGGATGGTTTGATCCAGGCTGGTAAGCTGGAAGGCTGCACCAGACTCCAGTCTGATTCAGCATGGTTTTCTATAGCTGGATGCCCTTCCTAATGCCAACCACTCAGAGTGTAATGAGTGCTTATACATGCCACTTGTACAGGTGCTATTTGCGTGACACCAGGGTGTGTTTATGTGCCAATTTGTATGCCACCGGTATCTGCCACGACTGTGATTTTGCTTGGCTTGATGGGTCTTCTTCTAAAGCACGACATAATGTCAAAGGTCTTGGTCATTTGAGAATGGCCAGTACTGCCTGACTGGCCCTCGTGCTGGTGGCACATAAAAGCACCCACTACACTCTTAGAGTTGTTGGCGTTAGGAAGGGCATCCAACTGTAGAAACTCTGCCAGATCAGATTGGAGCCTGGTGCAGCCATCTGGTTTGCCAGTCCTCAGTCAGATCGTCCAACCCATGCCAACATGGAAAACGGATGTTAAACGATGATGATGATGATGATGATGATGATGATGATAATATTATGTATGTGTGTATATATATGTGTGTGTGTGTGTGTGTGTGTGGGCATATGTATGTATGTCTGTGTATGTGTGTGGGTGTAGATATATGTTTATATAGAGATATATATTTAAAAAACTCACCTTATATAGCCTTATATAGTAGCATGGAAGAACATAAAATAGAGATTTTTAGTTTAGCATCTTACAGCAGTCGTTGGTGAAGGTCTCATTTTGAGTGGCTGTTTCAAGTTCTTGATTTTTAAAGAATTTGAATAGTGACTAAGTGTATTATAGTTATGGTGAATGTGAAATGTTGAATGGTTGTTTTGTTTTAGTCACATGAGGTTTTAAAATTTGTCTTTAGTCGTAGGTGGATGTATAATGATGAATAGTTGTTTAAGACATTTGAATAATGATTAAATGCCTTAAGTCATTGGGGAATGTACTTTTTTTTGAAATGGTATCATAGTTTGTTATACTTTGTTGCCTTTTAAAATAAATATATCTTCTTTATCCAGGTTTGGTTGGCAGTTTTGTCAGAACATAGATATAATAAGAAGACTTGATATTTTGGGAATTTATTGCACATTAGCCCAAATGCTCATCTACAAGTATTTGTCTGTTCATGAGATCCTGTATTTGTTGATGATGAACTGTGAATATATTTCTCATAAGGGAAATGATTTTTTATGATAAAATTTTTTCCTAATTTTTCTTAAATTAAACTCCTACAATATGTCTTAAGGTTAATGCAGACTCTGCATTTGGGATGACCATTCTTTTTTGCAGTTAGGATTGTATGGTTAATGAGTAATTTTGTGCTGGTAATAACTGTTTCCAAGAATTTTGTTTGACTTTTGCTTTTGATTGGCTAGCATCAAACTTCACATTTTGAGTTCAAATCCTGCTGAGGCCAACTTTACTTTTTACCCTTTCAAGAGAGATAAAATAAAACACCAGTCAAAAATTGGGGTCGATGTGATTGATTAACTCTTCTTCTAAATATTGCTCTCTTTGTGCCCAAATCAGAAACCATTATTTTGTGTGTTTTGAGTTCTGTTTTGATTTTTGGATTCTAACTCAATGACAGAATATTCTGAAGGATGATGTTGCATGTTTCTGTATTTCATGGCTTGCATGTTTATAAACTAAAATATCAGAAGCATCTTTTGTTCTCATCATTTCTGAATGCCTATTGTTTTGACATTACTGTGTACAGTCTTTCAAGTAGCATTCTCTTTAATTCTTGAAATTTTTTTTATTCTGAGCCTAAAAATTAGAAACTATTTCACAGCATTTTCTTGCCAGATTAAATGGTGTATTTATTTTTGTAAGTTTTTGGATGGCATGGATTAAATATCAAGTATTGCTTTTAAATCTGTTGCTTTGAAGTGGCTGTCATTTTTGAAGTTTATATGTATTGCAATGATTAAATGACAAGAAAGGGAAGCTGTTTTTGATTGCATTCCATTCTGAAATTAATATCATCTGGCCTATTAATCTGAGTTTTGAATTTACTGAGTTGGTTGAAATTGTGTATGCATGTATCCACAGAATAAAACAATCATCCAAAGTCCATTTACAATTGTCAAATAAATATTTATGGAAATTGATGCTGGACCTTATTATAGATTGTTTGTATATTGGATTTATGAGTATGTCATGACTAGATTAGCATAAGTTGGGGCAACTCTTGTTCCTATTGCAGTACCAAATACTTGCAAGCAAATATTGGTACTGAATAATTATTTAGTAGAATGAATTTCATTCCTTTAACAATTAATTTTTCCCTTTTCAAGAATTCCATATGGAAAGTTTTCAAGCTCATTCATATAGAATTGTAGTATAGAAGCTTCCCACATCAAATTATTTCTTTGTTTAACATTTTTCAGAAGCTGGATTAACAGCTCTAAGTCATTTCTTATGAAACTTGGCATATGTTGTAGAATAAGTTCCAATAAAATATTTAGAAAGTTACTGAGTCTGTGTCTTTCACAGATTGGCTCACTACAGCTGGCCCAAATTTTAGGTGATAGCATTTAGTGTGTTAATGCATCCTTAAGGTGATTTGTTTTATAGGCAATCATTCTTGTGGATTCTTGAAAATCTGTAGAAGTTACTGGTTTTGCATTCAAAGTTCATTATATAGTCACATTCTTTGTTTGGTAAATCTTTTCAGAGTCAGTGAATTAAGGGGTCGAATTTCATGAATTTTGATGATTGGAAATTGTTTATCTTTTCATAAAAAAATGATATCTTGTAGTAGAGATAATATGGTATTTTTGTAGAGTCCAATAACCATAATTATTTCAGAACGTCTCTTATCTGCATTTTCAATCACAGTATTGTTGTTGTTTTTAAGTATACAGAAAATTTCCTGTTCCTTTTGACTGATGTTTGATTAAAATGTTGGATGTGATATTTCATCATACAGAAAAGTTGTTGCAGAATCACAACATTTTGTAATGCTTTGTTTCAACCTCTTGCTGGTGAGTAATTACTTCTTTTATTACATAGGATTTATCACCCTTTTCTTAGTTGAATAGTTCTGTAGGACATAATTTTCTACAAATATTCTTCCTTTTCTTTCTTTTAAATTAGTGCTTTGTGATGATGGAGTGAAATCTTGTCCTTTTGAGAGAAATTGAATCCGGTTTTTTGAAAGAATTATGATTAATAGATTGATTATCTTCGGTATCTCATGATTAGTCTGCACTATTGAGTATCACAAAATCTGTTAGATAGGTCTAAAATTGATCTTTTAAGTGCAACATTGTATTGGTTTTTCTGTGATTATCAATATTTCCTGTGCTTTTATCTACTTTTACCACAATTATTCTGTCCGGTTCTTGCGTACAGAAAATGGTTCACTTGTCTGAAATTGTTTTTTTGGATTATAATTTCTGTCCTTCCAGTAGGTTGGTAACCCCAATTCTGGGAGGGAAATCTGTTTTGTTGAAAAGGGATTTTGGTTTCTTCTAGTGGACTTGTTTCATTGACTAAAGATTTTGGAATCAATGTTATTGTTTTACAATAAAAACCTACAAACATTGTACACAACTGGCAAAACAAAGTACCTTCTTTCTCCTTTTTTCATCTGTTCCCTGGCCTCTTCAATGCAGCATCAACAAGTGTCAGCAGGCGACTGAACATCCTGCCAAATTTCCCTTTAAATATTTGCTGGTAGGCTCTAGCAGTCAGCACCAGCTAGTTGTCACGTGACACTGTCTAAACTTCAACTGACCAATGGAGGGGAAGGGAGCGTAATCTCAGCCAGCACCCTCTCTAAACCTGTCTTCCAACAGTGTCATATTAGTTTCAGTTCCAGCAGCCAGAGCTGACCAACTGTTTGGTGGTACAAGCCGTTGAACCAGGAGGTGAGAGTACCATGAAGGAGACCGCTACCTGTCAATCAGCAATGCTGCTTAAGTGTCAGCCAGTCTCACCTGGTGACGCTATTTCCCAGTCGGAATGTTATGGCTTTCAAGCCATTTTTGGTCTTCTCACTTCAGTCATTTATCAAAGCTGGCTTTTTTGACAGCCTCCTGTATCCTCCTTATTACTTTTCTCGACTCTGAGCTCGAAAATGCAAACCTTCTTTTGAATAACGTTGTCATTTTCCTTTCAATGAAGCCTCTTGCCCCCACTGCCAGGTGGTAATACTTGATAATCCATCCCTGTTCTCTGCACTCTTTGATTAATTTCTCGCACCTCTCCTTCCATTGCTCTGTATTAGCGACGGTCTCTTCTCATGGCACTGTCAGCTCTAGCAAAATTCCAATTCTCTGCTCTGTGTTCCATAGGATTAGGTCCGGTCTCTTTGTTGTTTTTATGAGTGGAAATATTAACAGTCTTTCCAAATCCGTGGTCAGCTCCCAGTATCCCTTCTATCTTTCGTCTGTCTCATATATTTTATTTGAAGGCCTGGCCTTATGTCCTTTTCCCTTCTTCTGGAAGTATATTTTTCTGTGCTTTTCCACTTTTAGGTACTCTCCCCTATTATATCTGTTGATCTTCTCCTTGAGTGCTGCACTTATGACACCAAGGACTTGATTGTGATGCCATGTATATCTGTCTAGTGCTAGCCTACAGTTTGACAGAACATGTTTCACCATCGTTTTCTCTCCGCATTTACATTCATCAGTTGTTTGTATGTTCCACCGGACTAAATTCGCCGGTGAGGGTAAAACGTTGAAGGTAGACTTGATCAGGAAGGATGTCCTTACTTGTTCCCAAGCCCAAAGTTCCTTTCATGAGATTCTGCGACTGACTACATATTCCTCCCACCCCAGGCACTGTCCCTGTTGACTACATTGCACCAAATGTACATTTCACCTTTATTCTTCCTCCTTTCTCAATTCGTGTACCACTGCCCCTTTCGTCTCTTTTACACTGCTCTTGCAAAATGGCAAAATGGCCTGAAATTGTGCAACCCTAGACTGGCTCTTGCTTCTTGCGTCGCTCCGACTACATCGGCATGCCTTAGCTTTCTGATCACCGTCTTTACTGCCTCTTCCACATTCCATTTCCTCCCTGTTCGTACCTTTGGAGGGTTTTCTCGGGTGTTCTGATCTTTCAAATATCTTAGCATCATTACTATCCTTGCCTTTCCTGCCTTATATTCTTTGGCAATTGATGTTATTGGTAGTTGCAGCACGGGTTTTCCACATAGTGCAGTTGAATTCAGTGGTTTTGGAAGACAAAGCCATTTTCTGATAAACACACTGCATCTTTGTTCCATCCTTTTCTACTCACAGACATTATGTGATCACAAAAACACAAATTTCACAACTTGCAAAGTAAACACAGCAATGTCACGAGGCAGGCTGCCAATTTTGACATGGACAGGAGGTTGGAACAAAGAGCCAACATGAAATTTTGCATTAAACTTGGGAAGTCTGCTATGGAGACATTGAACATGCTTTAGCAAGCTTACGGTGATGAGGGAATGGGTTGTACGCAATGTGTCGAGTGGCATAAGGTGGTGAGCTGGCAGAAACGTTAGCACGCCAGGTGAAATGCTTAGTGGTATTTTGTCTGTCTGCACGTTCTGAGTTCAAATTCTGCTGAGGTTGACTTTGCCTTTCATCTTTTCGGGGTCGATTAAATAAGTACCAGTTATGCACTGGGGTCGATATAATCGACTTAATCCCTTTGTCTGTGATACAAAGAATGTATCAAGTGGCATGGGGCCAGACAGTCAATCAAGAGATCTACTGCAATGTTTTGAAGTATATGAGGGAGGATGTTTAGCAAAAGAGACCAGATCTGTGGAACATGAAGAATTTGGATTCTTCAAGAATACAATGCACCCTGTCACTGAGTTCTCCTCACTTGTGAATTTCTTATCAAAAGCAATATAGTATTGCTTCAGCACCTGCCATATTCACCAGATTTATCACCTGCAGACTTCCATATCTTGCCCAAGATGAAAATGCAGCTCAAAGGTTGCTGTTTTAACACTGTTGTCAAAATCAAGAATGAATTACAGAAGGTCCTTGACTCACTTACAGAAAAAAAACTTCCAGGCCAGATCTCAAAAGTAGCAGGAGTACTAGGACCAGTGTATTGCTGCACCAGGTGACTATTTTGAAGGAGATATTGTTTAAACCTAGGTATATAAGCTATTTTTTATTAAACACAACTAATCTGGGAACTTTTTAATACCAGCTCATATGTATGTATAAATAAATAGAATACTTTTTATAATGTTTTTATTATCTAAAAAAAGATTCCTGCATTGATGGGTGAAATTATATATTGTTTCTTATGTATAGATTTCAGTAAAATGTTCTCATCTCGAACCAGACTGTCATGTAACTTTAAATGCATGTGACAGTCTTCACTATTTTTTGTCTGCTTCTCTTATATTCTTTAAGAATTCCAGTAAATTCTAACCCCAAATATTTAATATCGCAAATTATGGTATAACTATTTCCTTCTCTATGAATTGATCAATATAAATTCTTTCTTGACATTTGGTCACTACGGTTCCTTATTACATAATCTGTTTGTCATTCTTTCCATATAATCTGATATTACTGTTACGATTATTTGATCAACTTTCATAATCCAATACCAACCTCCACCTGACCTGACAGTCCCCTCACCCTGCTTCCAGCCATTTTCATCACTCTTGCTCCACACGCAATGTATAGTTGATTGCTTCGTTTTGGACAATGTCAGCTTGTTTGCTCACTCATGCATTGGTTTATTGTCTCGTTATTGATAATCTTTCACAATTTATTGCAATTCCTAGTGTGGCATGTTTACTTGTTAATATTTGGTCATAGTGTTATGGAACGGAGATTGGAACGACAGGAGTAATGTAACAAGAGAGTGAAGACAGCAGAAAAGTTCATTACTTCACCAAATTCCAGTGTAGTATCTAAACACAGCGGCTGCAACAGTAGGAACGACAAGAAGAAGAAGAAAAAGAATGGTGCTTAATACTGCGTTCAGATAACTTTAAAATCATATTATCAGTTGGTGTAACTAGGTACACTCTCTCTCTCTCACACACACACATACACACACACACACAAACAGACGCACATATATACAGGGTGGGCAAAAGAGGATACAGTGTTGTTCAATATTAGTGGTTTATAACAAAGTCCCCAGAAATCAAAAAAAGAGGGCTTCCAGTGAACTAGGCACTCCTGCAGACCCCTCAGTCAACTAATGAACAGTCTAGGTTTACAAACAGAAATAGAGAAAGGCAAAAGAACATGCCACTTATATTAAGCAACTGTATATCTACTTTTGCCCACCCCTGTGTGTGTGTGTGTGTGTGTGTGTGTGTGTGTGTGTGTGTGTGTGTGTGTGTGTGTGTGTGCATGTGTGTTTGCTGTGTGGTAAGTAGCAGAGAGACTGCCCTTTTGATGATTGCTTTCATCAACTCCTGCTTAACTAGTTTGCTATTAGTCTCGCTGAAGGCCACCACATCATATCTTCACTGTCAATCTGGGGTGGGATATATACTCTTTTGCTGAAGTCATGTCATAAGATTTTCTGTTAGGGTTATAGAAGACAGAGTGTAGGGTGTTATTATCATTGTGGTTGTTGTCCAGCAGTAATTTGTCCAAGTGTTTGAGTGTGATGGCAAATCAGAAACTGGACTTTAATTTCTATGTCAACAGCCTGTGGTATCTCTCATCTGACCAAATTGACTCTGGTTTGCTTATCAATTCCTCAAATGCTGCTATCATATATCATTGGATACCAGTCGGATATCTCAGCCAGAAGTTGTGGACCTTGATTATCCTAGAAACTTTCTTATTTCTGTATTGCCCACAAGGAGCTAAACATAGAGGGGACAAACAAGGACAGACAAAGGGACTAAGTCGATTAGATCGATCCCAGTGTGTAACTGGTACTTAATTTATCGACCCCAAAAGGATGAAAGGCAAAGTCGACTTCAGCGGAATTTGAACTCAGAATGTAAAGACAGACGAAATACCACTAAGCATTTTGTCCGTCGTGCTAATGTTTCTGCCAGCTCACTACCTTATCCTAGAAACTGCCTTATCCTAGAAACTTTCTTGTTGCTTGCAGTTCTGCTGATGGCTACAGTGGACCATGCTTGTACTGCTATTAAATTTTCATATTTCTGCTTCCTTTCTGCTCCATTATATATATTTTTTTTATCATATTCAGTGATATTGTTCTATATTCGATCTCAGAAAGCTTAAGTTACAGTTGGTATTGGTTATGTTCCTTTTTATTTTAATGTGTCTATGAAATCTTTTGACATAATTTAAAATACCTTGTATTCCTGGAAATAGAATTCAAACTTTTCAAAAGTATTTTATATTGTATGCTTTTGCTGACATGATTTTTATTTAATGATGGTGTATTTGAATTTTTCTCACATTAAATCTCTTCTTTTACATTTTACTTAGTAATGATAGGTCTTTCTATGCATTCTTTCAGTTTTACGTGGTATATTTTTTTGTACTTTTTGGGAGTAGGATTTATTAGAGAGTGTGAATCTATTAAAAAATCAATAGAGAAGATCCTCAAGATGTTGGTGCTTTTCAACACCAAATGTCTGAAAACTGCTTAATGGGGCATTTGGTTGCATTCAAACACAATCTGAGAAATGGTTGCGTCATGATTATCATTATTTCCATTTTATTTCTCAGAGCTCTTGATTTTACTTGCTCTAGCTAATTCCATAAGACTGGACAACAATCTGTTATAAAGGCTCTCACAGATCTCTTTCTTTGATACATAACATCCAAGTACCATTCTCAAAATCCTCGCTGTCCCCAATAAAGCAGTTTTTTGAGCATGTTCTACCCTTAAGTTTTGTGGCTATTTGTATTAGTTTTCCTTGCTTCTGGAGTAGGTATTTTTGCAGTCCTATGGTGGTTATTTTATAATAGTTTTCTAGCTGTATAAGACCCCTGCCACCTTCTGTGTGTTGTATATATATAGCCTTTCTATGTCAGATTTTGGGTAGTGCATCCTATATCCTGTCATTATTTTTCTTGTTTTCCCGTCTATTTTAGATAGTTCGTTTAGTGTCCAGTTAAGGATGTTGTAGCTGTAGCTTATAACTGGGACAGCTAAGTGTTGATACCCATTATCTTGTTTTTAGCATTGAGCTCTGTTTTTAGTATTGATCTAACTCATCTATATTACTCTTTCTTTATTTTTTCTTTCATTTGTGTGTGTTGTATTCTATCTAGTTCATTGACTCCTAAATATTTGTATGGTTGGCTTTCGTCTAGTTCTCTTATTTCATTGGCTTTATCTAGTGTTATATTGCTACTTTTAACTAATTTTCCTCTTTTCAGGGTTGCTTTGGCACATTTTTCTAATCCGAATTTCATATCTATTTCCTTGGTAAAGCCATGTACTGTCTGTAGTAGTGTTTCTAGCTCTTTGTCATTTTTAGCGTATAATTTTAGGTCATCCATGTATAAAAGGTGGCTGACTGTTTTCCCGTAGCATTTGTAACCACATCCAGTTCTATTTAGCAATTCAGTTAAAGGTGTGAGTGCCAGGCAGAACAGGAGTTGAGAGAGCGTGTCTCCCTGGAATATTCCTCTTCTAATGGGGATGGCTTTCGTTTTCACAAGTCCCTCTTTTGTTTGGAGCTGTAGCACTGTCTGCCATTTGTTCATTGAGTGTCTTATGTATTTTATAATAATTGGTGCCACCTTGTTTATGGCTAGTGTTTCCAGAATCCACGTGTGGGGAACACTGTCGAAAGCCTTTTGGTAGTCCAACCAGGCCATACTGAGGCCTTTCTTCTTTCTGCGGCTGTCTTCAGTTATGGCTTTATTGATCAATAATTGATCTTTACAGCCATATGAGCCCTTGCAGCATCCCTTCTGCTCTTCTGGAAACAGGTTGTTATTTTCCAGGTGCTTACTTAATCTCTGCGATATTATTGCAGTAAAGGCTTTGTAGATCGTAGGGAGACAGGTTATAGGTCTATAGTTTTGTGGTTTCTCTGTTTCCGTGGATTTGGGAATTAAGATGGTTTTCCCTTTCTTGAGCCATTCAGGCATTGTCTCTGGCTCTGCTAGTATGTTGTTAAAGTTTTCTGCCAGCTTTTTATGCACTCCTGTCAGGTGTTTTAACCAGAAGTTGGGGATCTTGTCGTGCCCAGGTGCCTTCCAGTTGCTTAGTCTTTGCAGTGTCTGGGTGACCTCTTCAGTTGTTATAGTGGTCCAGAGTTGCTCAGGTGCTAAGTTCGTTGTTTTAATGGTCTTTTCTGGGGCTGTTGCTTCACTGACCATATTTGTTACCAGAATTCTTCCAGTTCTGCTGTTGGTGCTGCAGTAATGTCTATATTATTATTATTATTATTATTATTATTATTATTATTATCATCATCATCATCATTAATATCATTATCATCATCATAACAGTTACATGCTATATCAATTAGTAGCAATATCGTCTTGAAAGCTGGTGACAAGTCCCCCTCCAAAATTTCAAGAGCATTTCTTCGGATTCTTGCTGAGCACAGGACGGCACTTTCCTGCAGGTTGACAATGCATGTCTCAACCAACCCCAGTATCTTTCAGTCTTCCATGCAGTGGTTTAGGTTTGTGCCAAGAGCACCATTTACCACAAGAATAACTGTTGCTTTGGCCTTCCACAATATCTTCCTTTCTTTGGCTAAGTCCTGATATCTCTCAATTTCTTTGGTTTTTCTCTCTATTATCCATGGCATTGCAAAGTCTGTGATCTTCCACTGTTTGCTTCTTTTGTCCTCTTTGTTGTTGTTATTATTATCATTGTTGTTGTTGTTTTTGTTGTTGTCATTGTTGTTGCGGTTATATTGTTATTGTTGTTGTTGTTGCTGTTATTATATTAATTATTATTACTCCAGATAATGTGTATGTTTTATGGCATTTAAGTTTCAAAATAAATGAAAGCTTTCAACTTGTCTGGTTTCTCTTAGAATGAAAATGTATTTCCTCCACATTGCTCCTTATCAAGAATTTTTCCATTCTCTGTATAAAATAAATTGAATTCTATTTATAATTAATTGCAAGTATTTCTTCCTTTTTAAACGTGAAAGCATCTTTATTAAAATATTTATCTTTTCAAGCTAAGAGCAGTTAGAAAGAGATTCTGTCAGGATTCTGTATTAGATTTATCTGTCAATAATCTTTACAGCAGTGTTATAAATCACTCACAGCTTAGGTACATGTTGAAATTTGCAACATCTATATCACAACATTAATAAAGAAATGTCTTTTAATAAGGTCTCTTCTTTATCAGTATTAGAATCAAACGATGCTGCTTGTTGCTTACGACCTCTTGTATTGTCTATGAATAATTTTCTAGCAGATAATCTAAAACACAGTTCCAACTTCATTATTGATTCATGAATTTTTTTTTGTGTTTTGGTTTGGTCTTTTCTGTTTTCTATTGTCTTTCTTTGCAGTAACATCTTTATTTAATGGGTGGTGGTGATGGTGGTGGTGGTGGTGGTGTTGGTGGAAATTCAATGGGGGTGGAGTGGGAGGTGTAAGAAGGATAAGTCATTGATTTTATGTAAATTAGATGTTGATTGACTATATTTGAGAAGTAAAATATTTTGTCGCTATTTTTTTTTTTTTTTTTTGTGTGTCTGATTGGTCAGTTTGGTTTAAGAGCTGCAAACGCGAACATGAACAAAGAGAGAACAAATATCTTCATTGTCATTGTCATTATAGGCGTCATCATTGCTATTGTCATTGTTGTCATCATCATCATTGTTGTCATCATCATCATTGTTGTCATCATCATCATCATCATCATCGTTATCATCATCATTTAACGTCTGCTTTCCATGGTGGCATGAGTTTGACAGGAGTTGGTGAAGCAGAAAGCTGCCCCTGGCTCCAATTATCTGTTTCATCACAGTTTCTATGGCTGGATGCCCTTCCTAACACCCTATCTGTATATATATATATTTCTGCATGTTTGTGCATGTGTGTTGTGTGTGTGTGTGTGTGTGTGTGTGTGTGCGCGCGCGTGCGTATTGTGTGCGTGCCTACGTATTTGCCTTCTGTGCTAAAAACATTTTTATTTATGCGCCCTTTTTTTAAAAGCCTAGCCAGGCTCATGGGCCTGGTTTCCTGGTTTCTATGGCGTATGTGTCCCCCTCCCCCAGCTGGACGGGATGACAGTCCATCGTAGCTTTACTCAAGAAACAGGAAGAATAAGTGAGAGAAAGTTGGGGTGAAAGAATACAACAGGGGGCGCCACCACCCACTGCCTGAGCCTCGTGGAGCTTTAGGTGTTTTCGCTCAATAATCACACACAACGCTCGGTCTGGGAATCGAAACCGCGATCTCCTGACCGCGAGTCCGCTGCCCTAACCACTGGGCCATTGCGCCTACACTGCTAAAAAACATACTGTTACTAAAACAGGTTAAATGTCCAAGCAGCTGCACTGAGCCATCAGCATCCGTTCATCTCATTCTGATGTTTCTGAACCACACTTGCCTGTGAGTGATGGCTGGTCGTGCTGTATTTGCACACCAGCATCAACAAGGACGATAACAACAACAACAACAGGCAACATCAACTCATAAATATCTTCTAACAACATATACTCACATGTAGATTACACCAAACACTACATGTTACATTTCATGTACCCTTACATCAGAAATACACTAACTCCATTAACAATAACTTCAATCCTTTAGCATTCAGATTGTTATCGTAAATGAAATGCTTATTTTCTTTTTCTTTTATTTGTTTCAGTCATTTGACTGTGGCCATGCTGGAGCACTGCCTTTAGTCGAACAAATCGACCCTAGGACCTATTCTTTGTAAGCCTAGTATTTATCCTATCGGTCTCTTTGCTGAACTGCTAAGTTACGGGGGCCGTAAACGCACCAACATTGGTTGCCAAGTGATGATGGGGGGACAAACACAGACATCATCATCATCATCATTGCCATCATCAGATATTTGAAGAGTTGAAGCTGACAAAGGAGCCTCTAGATCGGTGCCTCTTAATCAGTGCACCGTGAGACACACAAACACATTGCACCAATATCGAAGAGGTATGAAAGGGTGTCACAAATTAAAAAAAAATATAAATTCAAGACTTCAGAAATGTCGTTTTAATGTTTGAGCAGCTTGAGACATATTTTATTCATTATTTTGTAATAAACAAATATTAGCAAATTGAGATAAATGACAATTTCCTATTTTCTTCTAGACTGTAAAATTTGAAATAAGTCTTTCTCTCTTTTTTTAACTTCTTGCACAAAGAGTGCCAGAATTTTTAACTCTTTATACATGTTGTTGGCACTCCGTCGCTTACGACGTCGAGGGTTCCAGTTGATCCGATCAACGGAACAGCCTGCTCGTGAAATTAACGTGCAAGTGGCTGAGCACTCCACAGACACGTGTACCCTTAACGTAGTTCTTGGGGATATTCAGCGTGACACAGTGTGACAAGGCTGACCCTTTGAATTACAGGCACAACAGAAACAGGAAGTAAGAGTGAGAGAAAGTTGTGGTGAAAGAGTACAGCAGGGTTCGCCACCATCCCCTGCCGGAGCCTCGTGGAGCTTTAGGTGTTTTCGCTCAATAAACACTCACAACGCCTAGTCTGGGAATCGAAACCGCGATCCTATGACCACGAGTCCGCTGCCCTAACCACTGGGCCATTGCGCTTACACTTTTTATACACAGTGTGGCAGTAATACTTTCTATGCACCATGTGGCAGTAATTCTTAACTTTCGGTGGAAAGGGTGACAGTGATTTTTAAAGTTTTATGCAAGGTGATAGTAATACTCTCTTTACTCTTTCCACTTTTACTTGTTTCAGTCATTTGACTGCAGCCATGCTGGAGCACTGCCTTTTGTCGAGCAAATCGACCCCAGGACTTATTCTTTGTAAGCCTAGTACTTATTCCATCGGTCTCTTTTGCCGAACCGCTAAGTGACGGGAACATTAAACACACCAGCATCGGCTGTCAAGCAATGCTAGGGGGACAAACACAGACACACACACACACACACACACACACACACACACACACGCACACACACGCACACACACACGCACACACACACACACGCACACACACACACACACATATATATACATATATATACATATATACGACTGGCTTCTTTCAGTTTCTGTCTACCAAATCCACTCACAAGGCTTTCGTCGGTCCGGGACTATAGTAGAAGACACTTGCCCAAGGTGCCATGCAGTGGGACTGAACCCAGAACCATGTGGCTGGTAAGCAAGCTACTTACCACACAGCCACTCCTGCACCTATATATTTAACATTCTATACATTTAAAACCTTTTATGCAAAGTATGACATTATCATCATCGTTTAACGTCCGCTTTCCATGCTGGCATGGGTTGGACGGTTTGACTGGGAACTGGTGAGCCAGATGGCTGCAACCAGGCTCCAATCTGATCTGGCAGAGTTTCTACAGCTGGATGCCCTTCCTAATGCCAACCACTCCGAGAGTGTAGTGGGTGCTTTTACGTGCCACTGGCACAAGGGCCAGTCAGGCGGTACTGGCAACGGCCACGCTCAAAATAGTGTTTTTACGTGCCACTTGCACAGGAGCCAGTCCAGTGGCACTGGCAACAACCTCGCTAAAATGGTATTTAAAATCTTTTTGATGGAAAGTGCTCCAGCAATTCTTAACTATGCAGAATGTGCCATTAATTTTTAACTATCTATGCAGAATATAAGCATAAATTTTAACTTTCATTGCTAAGCGTGTCTGTAATTTTCAACTTTCGATACAGAGAATGCCAGCAATTTTTAATTTTCTATACAAAGTGTGGCAGAAAGTTTTAACTTTGTATGTGAAGTGTGCCAGTAATTTTAAATTATGTAATTTTAAACTGTGAAAAGTACACAAGTAATTCTTAACTTTCTGTGCCAAGTGCACTAATAAGTTTTGACAGTTTATGTGAAGTGTAATTGTAATTTTTAAATTTCCATATATAGAGTGCCAATAATCTTTTTATTTGATCTCTTGTGAATCACTGCTGTACATTGTTGTTGATATTACTGGAAATAGCAACCAAATTTCCCTTAAACTATTCATTGCCATCTTAAAATTGATTTTGAATTATATATAATAGCATTTTCTTGAAGGGACCAAAAGTTAATAGTTTAAGGAATTAAGATTGAGAAGGTTTAAGGAATCTATTGTGTAAAAGACATGAAATGAGATTACGACTGACCTCAGAAGTGTATTTAAACAGGAAGCTTTTGGGTTGAGTCACAATCTGAATAAATATTGTCAAATACAATGTAAAGTAAAAGAGAAATAACTATTTGACTCTTTCCAATGAAATAACTATTTAATTTTTATAAGAACATCATTATAATGTGGGTTAGTTTCAAGCAAACTTCAATTTGGGAGTCAATGAAACATTGTACATACATAATGACTAATTAAAATTGCACACAAGGGAATGAGCTGAAAAAAAGAAACATATTACAAAATCTTTTCATTTTGGAGAAAAGGCATGTTAACTTATAGTTCACTGCAGAAAGTTTTATGTGTTACAAATGAAAGGTAAATGAAATGATGGCTTTCTTTCTAAATTGTAAGACAGTAGTATTAAAGAATAGTCAAAGATAAGCTTCTTTTTTTTCTCTGAAAGAGTTCTATGGCATCATAAAACCGTAAAAGGTTTATCATATTACAAAGGATTGCAAGTGTATGCTTAAAAAGAAATATAAGTTCTATACGACTAATCACAATGTGAGTTGCAAATAATGAGTTTTAAGAAGAATATACAAAGCCACATTTGTTCAATACCAAAAGGGGTATCATTTTTCTTTTATTTAAATTTTTTTTGTCTTTTACTTGTTTCAGTCATTTGACTGTGGCCATGCTGGGGCACTGCTTTGAAGAATTTTTTTAGTCAAATGGATCAACCCCACTACTTATTCTATTGGTCTATTTTGCCAAACTGCTAAGTTATAGGGATGTAAACACACCAATACTGGTTGTCAAGTGGTGGTGGGAGACAAAGACAGACACAAAGAACACATACACAAATATATATGTCAGGTTTCTTTCAGTTTCCATTGGCCAAATCCACTCACAAGGCTTTGGTTGACCTGAAGCTATAATAGAAAACACTTGTCATGCTGTGGGACTGAACTGAGAACCATGTTGTTGGGAAGCAAGCTTCTTACCTGACAGCTATATCTGAGCCTCTAAATTTTGATGACATCCTTTTTAGTGTTCTCTCAGCAGCTGGGTTCAATTTGGCACCAAGATGTCTATTTATGTTTCGAGAGAGGTCCAGCAACAAAATACAATGCATTTAGCTAGGAATGCAGCCTGGCATCATGTGATAGTATCCTTAACTGATGTCATGCATGCAGTTGTTTCTTTCTGCTATGCTTGCCTCTTGAAATTGAAATAGGATTACAGTGTGTGGAATATAGAGTAGGTTTGTCATGTAACTGTCTGGAGTGAGCACTGCCCACTATATGATGATATATAGCATACAAACATCATCATCATCATCCTCCTCCTCCTCCTCATCATCGTTTAACGTCCGCCTTCCATACTAGCATGGGTTGGACGATTTGACTGAGGACTGGCGAACCAGATGGCTGCACCAGGCTCCAATCTGATTTGGCAGAGTTTCTACAGCTGGATGCTCTTCCTAATGCCAACCACTCTGAGAGTGTAGTAAGTGCTTTTACGTGCCACTGGCACGAAGGCCAGTCAGGCGGTACTGGCAACGGCCATGCTCAAAATGGTATAGTTTATGTGTCACCTGCACAGGAGCCAGTCCAGTGGCACTGGCAATGACGTCGCTCAAATGTTTTTTCACGTGCCACCGGCACAAGTGCCAGTAAGACGACGCTGGTAACGACCACACTCAAATGGTGCTATTTATGTGCCACTGGCATGGAAGCCTGACAAACATGTTTTAGATATATGAGAACTGAACCCCTAAAATATAGATAGGACAGACATGGCTGTATCGTTAAGAAGATTTCTTTGAAAACATGTGATTTTGAGTTCAGTCCCACTGTGTGACACTTTGGGTAAGTGTATTCTATAATAGCCTTGGGCTGACCAAAACCTTGTGAGTGAATTTGGTAGACAGAAACTGTGTAGGAGTCTGTCACACACATGCACGCGCACGTGTGCGAAGCTGTGAATTTGAGTTTACGGAACACAATAACCACATGATTCTGGGTTCAGTCCCACTGCGTGGCACCTTAGGCAAGTGTCTTCTACTATAGCTTCAGACTGACCAAAGCCTTGTGAGTGGATTTGGCAGATGGAAACTGAAAGAAGCCCATCGTATATATATATATATATATATATATATATATATATATATATATACATATATATATATATATATATATATATATATATATATATATATATATATATGTATGTATGTGTGTGTATATGTTTGTGCGTCTGTGTTTGTCCTCAAACGTCGCTTGACAACCGATGCTGATGTGTTTACGTCCCTGTAACTTAGCGGTTCGGCAGAAGAGACCAATAGAATAAGTACTAGGCTTACAAAGAATAAGTCTTGGGGGTCGATTTCTTCGACTAAAAGGTGGTGCTCCAGCATGGCTGCAGTCAAATGACTGAAACAAGTAAAAGAGTAAAGAGAGAGAGCATTCTAATGTGGAGCTCACAATTGTCTGGTAGAGGGGTCATCAACCCCTTCTAGTTTGACTATTCCACTAATATTTAGCATTTTATTCTACTTTCAGACATTTAGTATTACACAAGAGGATCACGAATTGTTTATAAAAGATGAACTCAAGAAAAAGGTACGTCTTTTAGACAAGAGCAAATATTTTGAAGAGTTTATTTTTACAATCTTTTTTTTTTTTTTTTTTGAATTCTTCTGTTTTTAAAGAAAAAGTAAATTAAGAATCTAGTTTTTTTTGGGGGTATTTTTTTTGTACGGTTCTTATTTTTATGTCACCATGGAAACAAACCTTCATCTTTATAGAATCAATAACTCTAACATGTTTGTTGTAAATCAATAAATGATATTTGTTATGGCACTGGGATTATGGCAGGGAGAATGTACTACTGCTGCTGCTGCTGCTGCTGCTGCTGATGATGATGATGATGATGATGATGTCCCTGATGATGATGATGGTGGTGGTGGAAGTGGTGGTATTGATGGTTATTGGGATGACGACGATGACGCTGATGATGATGATGCTGGGAACTGTGATAGGAATGATAATGACATTGAAGATAGTGATGGTGATGATGATGATGATGAGGTCAAGGATAACGATGACGATAGTGATGACAGTGTTGTTGTTGTTGGCAGTGTTGACGATGATAATGATGATGAGGGTGACAGGGTAGTAGTAGTGGTGGCGGTGATGATGGTTATAATGGTGGCAGCAATGGCAATGATGGTAGATTAAGGAATCAACAAGGAATGATTCTGAGCACATTTCAAGAACTTTGGAATCAATCAGCTTTACAGAAATTTCGATAAAATTTCTTCCCACAATTTTATTTATTTATTCATTCATTTATTTATCTATCCATTCATTTATCTATTTATCCATTTATTTATTCATTTATTTATTTATCCATTTATTTATTTATTTATTTATTTCTATAACTGAGTGTTCCTTTTTATCATAGGTTTATGGTTGAAATTGTTCCCCCCACATTCAATAGAGGAACATTCCCCAAA
>NC_142928.1:18639359-18641859 GCF_046866305.1 Octopus bimaculoides
TATTGCCATTCTTGGGGAAGTACGAGTGGGAGACATGCATCTGGAAAAGATTGAGAATTACAAGCCACTAAAAGATGAGGCTGCATGGATGCATGCAATGAAGAAAGTAATTGTCATCCCTGTGGTTGTAGGGGTACTGGAAGCATTAGCAATCAGGTTTGAAAAATTTGTTTGAGAAATTGCAACTGACATGAGGATAGAGCATGCTCAGAAAACTGCTTTATTGGGAACAGCGAGGATTTTGAGGTTCATACTTGGAGGTTAAGTGTCATAGAAGAAGACCCTGTGAGATCCTTGACAACAGGTTGTTGTCTACTCTTACAGAATTAATGAAAGCAAGTGAATCAAGAACTCTTAGAAGTGAAATGGGAATAATAATAATAATAATAGTTTATAAAGATTGATATAACTCTTCATGAAGGAAAACACACAATAAGAAGAGTACAATATGATTTATAATAAACAGAGATTGACTCTGTTTATTGAACTGAACAGTATTTTCACTTCCTTGGGTTCAAAATGAAAAATGGAAAAAAATGAAGAAATACAGAAAAAAATTCAACATTTGAACTGAAATCATGCATTACTTTTTAGACAAAATGACTTCAAGCTTTACTCTTTAATAACTGGTAACAAAGAAAAAAAAGGAAAAAGAGAGAAGGAAAGAGAAAGCCGGATAGAGAACACTTAGTCATTAAGTTTTGTGTAAATGTGATGGAATTCTCCTGTCATTTTGTTCATTCTTTCACAATGAACATGTCTTGCCTCTCTTGCAGCTATTTTGCAGAGTATAATGTTCAGAAACTCAGGTGGAAGTTTTACTGGGATTAGAGGTAATGGTTAATATTTCTCTTATATTTTTTGCATCTAAAGTCTACAATAGGTAAATGAGAAAGTATTTGTTTGAAACAAGGATATTTTTCTGAAATATGCTGGTATCTTTCATGTAACACTTTTGAAATACCAGCATAATTTCAGTGCCAGTTAATCATTAAAGGAATTCAATCATAAATTTTACATCAGCTGATAAAATTAGGCTTAAAAGTTTGGCGACCTTGCTAATTTTAGCCACATCATATTTGTGATTTCCTTTAATCGTAATTCACTAAAACTACATTTGGTATTATGATACACAAAACTATTTGCACATTTCCAATAATCCCATATGTCAATACATACAAATCCATTTTACCCTAAAACTGGGATTTGGGATTTGACTTAATTTTATGATGAGGATAAGTATATCAGTGGGGAAGATAAATGTGGGATGTCGTGATTCTGCAAAATGACTCTGTCACTATTTGACTTTCTGAAAACTTAACTTTTGTGTCCAAAACTCGATGGAAATTTAATATTGGATTTACCCCAAAAATCAAGGGATGTAAGCCCTGTTCATTGTGCAACAGCATGAGTCAAGTCAATTCCATTCATAGATTATAACATAAACCTAATTTATACAGAACATGGGACCTGTAAAGATTCCCATCTGATATATACACAGCAGAATGCACCAAATGCAACTTGATTTCTGCTGGTTACATGACAGAAAATTAAATAAAAGATCCAATGAGCAAAGATATAATATCAGGCACAATAACAGTTGTCTGAAGGAACTTACCTAAACATTTTTCATCAAATGGCTGTAAATTCTTGGAATACCTGAAAGCATCAGAAAATATTCTGACTCTATTGCACTTTCTGTCCTGAAAACCTATGAAGATAAAGATATTTGTGAATTACTAACATCATACCTTGGAGGAATGAACAAAATGACAAAAGAATTCCATCACATTTATACAGAATTTTTTGATTAAATGTTCTCAATCCTGCTTTCTATTTTCCTCTTTCTTCCTTTTTTTCTTTTTACTTGTAACCAGTTATGTAAAAGCAGAAATTAATGATGTCATTTTGTCTAAAAAGGAATGCATGATTCCAGTTCAAATGTTAACTTTCTGTATTTCTATGATTTTTTTTTTCCATTTTTCATTTTGAACCCAAAGAAGGCAGACATACTGTCAAAATATTGTTCAATTCAATAAACAGTCATTCTCTATTTATTACAAACCATATTGTGCTCTTCTTATGGCGATTGATGTAACCTTTGTGGAGAGTTACATCAATCTTCATAAATTATCATTTGAGATGCTTCAACCATGATCGTGACTTTGAGATGCTTTGACCATGACAGTGTGAAATGTGTGACCCAAAAGGTTGATAGAATCCTGAAATATATTCCAACAAATGATCTTGTGGAAACAAGGGACCTGATTAAATCTGCTTCAGCTTTAGTAAGTGAACTGGTTAGGAAAAGAGAAAGGAAACCATGCACACAGAAGGAGCCATGATGGAAGCAGAGAATCGAAGGTGAGATTAAGACCTTGTGTATAGATCTGAGTTGCATAGAAGAATGATTCAAAGAGCAATGGAATCATACTAAAGAAAGTGTGAAGACATATCTGGAAACAAAATACCATATAGAAAGGAAGGGATTCAAAACTGC
>NC_142928.1:18646859-18649359 GCF_046866305.1 Octopus bimaculoides
TACATGTATGGAGGTGGGGCATAGGTGCAGAAATGACTGTGTAGTAATAAGCTTGCTTCCCAACCACATGGTTCTGAGTTCAGTTCCACAGCATGGCACCTTGAAAAAGTGTTTTCTACTGTAACCTATAACCTCAAGCTATAGTAGTGAGTGGATTTGGTAGAGGGAAACTGAAAGAATCTCATTGTATATCTATAATATAAATCCTGTTCTGTGTGTGTGTGTAAAAGATTATACCAGCTGTATTTTTCAACTGATTTTCTCCAAACTGGGAACCTACATTATTTATGCTCTAGGGATGGTTTTAGATTCTTAAAATTTTTCACATAATGAGTAATGGACTCTCTGGGGGCAGAAAACACCCGTTCCTGGATTACGTGGAGATGGGAGGTAACTCTTTGTGAACTAACTTTCAGAAATTGATTGTCACCCTTACGTCCATTGGTCATAAAAAAGTAAAAATATTGCTTTTATATTAGAATTACATCTTTGAAAGTTTTTAAAAATATTTACTTCTGGCTGTCTAGTGTCATTGACATCTATATCTCTCTATCCTTCTCTCTCTATATCTCCCTATCTATATCTCTCTATTCGTCTCTATCTCTATTTATCTATCTGTATCTAACTGTCTATATCTTATCTATCTATCTATCTATCTATCTATCTATCTATCTATCTATCTATCTATCTATCTATCTATATCTATCTTATTTGTCTAACTAGCTAGCTCTTTCTCTCCCCCCCTCTTTCTCTCCCCCCCTCTTTCTCTCCCCCCTCTTTCTATATCTCACCCACTCTCTATTGTTTTCACTGTAAGTTTACAATTGCTATTTACAAACAACAACGACAAATTACTGACAGAAAGAAAATCACAATTACTGACAAAAGTAATTTCATACATAATTTACTGACAGAAGTAACTTCATAAATTTCACTTCAATCCATACACTTTGTTAAATTTGCCTACAAATTTCTTATTTACTTTTACAACGTTTTGTGTTTTTTGTTGTAGACGAAATTTCTGAAAAAGTAAGTTCATAATTTACTGACAGAAGTAACTTCAAAAATTTCACTTAAATCCATACACTTAGTTAATTTTCGTAAAAATTTCTTATTTACTTTTGCAACGGTTTTGTGTTTTTCTGTTGCTAACGGCTTTTTTTTTTATGGTTCCTTCGATACTGGCTCTTTGGTTCGTTGACAAATTTCACTTCAATCTGTACAATTTTTTATTTTCCATAAAAATTTCTTATTTACTTTCTGCCTGTTGTATTAAGAAATATAATTTCCGTTACCCAGTTATTTTCATTGTTTACTATCTTCCGCACCCATGTATTTCTGTATACGTATATAACCATGCCTAGAAGGAAAGTGTCAAATTTGTCTACAATGTCACGGTCAGCCAAAAGAATGTCTCTGTCCAGGGAAAGAGAGACAGCTGCAGAAAGGGAAGCATACCATGAAATGAACAGACAGTGCACTACAAAAGCCAGAGCATTTCAAAGTGATGAACAGACGTATACACAGCTGACAAGGAATAGGATCTCTACTGCAGAATGAAGAGCAGTTGCAATAGCTAGAGAAGCAACTTCTATGAAGCAGCTTTCAATTATGATCCAGCAGTTCGTTATGCAGATGACACTAGAGTTTCCATTGATGCAATGACAACTGAGTGCATACATTATAAAACAAGGAAGTGGCCTGGAGAGACACTTGTACTCTACTGCAGTGGTGAAAAGGTTAAGCTCCCTGCAATCCCCCAACATCCAGAGCCATTGAAGAAACTGCTGTCATCAACTGACCAAGATTTCAAGGACTTCCAAAACAAAATTAGACAATGCAATGCTGCACTACAGATGACATCCTTTGGAGCCACAAGAGATTTAACTGAGCCCGGATTCATGCAAACTTTCAAGATGCAAGGTCAGATTTATCATCGGATTGGCTCTCAACTATCTCTGTCAAATGAATCCCCCAAATCGGCCTTTCATTGTTTATAATCTGTACCTGTTTTTTGATTATGAAATAAGCTGCACAAAACGTGTTTTTGCATTATCTGTATTTACTTTATATACATATATGAGTTGAAAACTTACTTTTAACATTTCACTTAACGTCTATGTTCCATGCTGGTATGGGTTGGAGAGTTATTAATGTAGAAAGTTGGTATCTCAGCTACTAACAGTTAAGACCTGTGTAATGTAGATGGCGTTTTTAAATTTCATTATTCTCTTTAACCCGGGCAATGCCAGGTATTTCTGCTAGTACATATATACATATATATATATATATATGTGTGTGTGTGTGTATATCTTTGTGTCTGTGTTTGTCCCCTACTATGTTTGACAACTGCTGTTAGTTTGCTTACATCCCTGTAACTTAATAGTTCAGCAAAAGAGAATATAGAATAAATTCTTGGCTTTAAAAAAAATAATAAATACTCTGCCAAATCAGACTGGAGCCTGGTGTTGCCATCCGGTTTCACCAGTCCTCAGTCAAA
>NC_142928.1:18659359-18669359 GCF_046866305.1 Octopus bimaculoides
CACCTGTCTTTGTCTTTTGTTTTTCTGTGAATTTCAACTATATATATACACACACACACACACACACACACACACACATGTATATGTATTTGTCTATATATCATCATCATCATCATCATCATCATTGTTTAACATCCACCTTCCATGCTGGCATGGGTAGGATGGTTTGACAGGAGCCAGCCAGGCAGAAGCCTGCCCCAGACTTCTGTGACTGTTTTGGCAGGATTTTTACAGCTGGATGCCCTTCTTAACACCAACCACCCAGTAGAGTGAACTGAGTGCTTTTTACATGGCACAAGCACAGGCAAGGTCAGTTTTGGCAAAGTTTTTACAGCTGGATGGCCATCCAAATGCCATTTCATTTCACAGTGTGGACTGGGTACTTTTTAAGTGGCACCTGCACTGACAGGATCACCAAGTAACCTGCAAGACAAAAATCTTTTGAGAGGGGAAGGGTCATTGGAGGAGGTGATCTTGTGTCAACATTTCCATTCTGCTGCCATGCACTATCAAACACCCCCTACTCCATACACTCACTCATGGCACCCCTGCTCCATCCATTCCAATCCACTCTGGCATGTTATCAACACTTACATTGACTACCAGTTCCATCCCTGCACCCACTCTTCTGAAATGTGAATTGTCATGTGTCTCCTCTACAGCAAGAAATCCATTCTACTCTGGCCCTTTCTCTCATACCTTATCTCTTCCTTCCCCTTATCTTCCTAGCATAAATTTCCCTCTACTCCCCTGGGGTTTCATAGCCTTACAAGCTGCATGGCAACTGCTCAAGTGCTGGAGGCACAAAAAAAACAAAGGAGCAATAAAACAAAACACCCTGCACACTCTGTAAAGTGGTTAGATTTAGGAAGGGCATTGAGCCATAGAAACCAAACCAAAGTAGACATCCTCCTCCTCCTCCTCCTCCTCCGCCTCCTCCTCCCCCTCCTCCTCCTCATCATCATCGTTTAACGTCTGCCTTCCATGCTAGCATGGGTTGGACGATTTGACCGAGGACTGGCGAACCAGATGGCTGCACCAGGTTCCAATCTAATCTGGCAGAGTTTCTACAGCTGGATGCCCTTCCTAACGCCAACCACTCCAAGAGTGTAGTGGGTGCTTTTACATGCCACCGGCACGAGGGCCAGTCAGGCGGTACTGGCAACAGACACACACAAAATGGTGTTTTTTTACGTGCCACCTGCACAAGAGCCTTCGGATCCTGTCAGACCACGAAGCCCATGCCGGCATGGGATGCAGATGTTAAATGATGATGATGATGATGATGATGATGATGATGGTGATGATGATGATGATGATGATGATGATGGTGATGATGATGAGGATGATGATGACACACACACACACATTCTGAAAGAAACCATTTATCTCCACTCCTGCCTGTGCTGATGGGTGCACAATATTATGTAAATGTGCTGTTATCTAACATCTGGTTTAACACCCATTGTGGAACTGATTGTTAAGATTGGTTGTAAAGCATATATAATTACTGTGCCACACAATCAATTTTGGCACTATGAATAATAGGTTTGGAGAGATAGTTGAGATGTATGCTGTGTCCAAGAGATATGATAGAGGGGTGGGGTCTGAGCTAGACTGCTTATGGGCAAAGGGCATAAATATATATTTTTATCTGTAGACAACAATGAAAGCCTAGGTGGCACAGGTATTCTACTTACAGGGAAATGAGCAGATAAGGTAATTGAGTTAGTCAGGGTGTCTGATAGGATTATTAAGCAAAGAATAGTCTTACATTATTTACATTATTTACATTTGACGGATATTTGTCCTCGTCTTGTTTGTTGTTAACACAACATTTCGGCTGATATACACTCCAGCCTTCATCAGGTGTCTTGGGGAAATTTCGAACCTGGGTTCTCATTCCTAAGGTATTTTTCGATGTTGTTGTTATTGTTATTATTATTGAGTCAGAGAGCAGTGCATGCCATCAAAGTGACACTGGGGTAAAATTTACGAAGCCCATTAAACCCATCATGACTACCTGTCTGATAAGGGTATACCAGGTACATGTATCACGCTCAAATAGTGCTTTTTATGTGCCACAGGCACGGGAGCGAGACTGCTGTTCTGGCAGTGATCCTGCTTGGATGGTGCTATTTGTATTAAATTTTACCCTATTATCTTGAAAAGGGAGGGACACATAGGATAATATAGTGTTAGATGTGTGAATCCTGAGAGAAAGAAAAGATATAAGGACATAGCCAGGTGTCCAAGTGATGATCAGGAGGTATTGAATTCTTAAAATGCATCCACTGGGTCAATCACAAAATTAAAATAAACATCAAATAGGTATGGCTGTGTGGTTAAGAAGCTCAATTTGCAATCATGTGGTATGGGTTCAGTCTCATTGTCTGGCACCTTGGGCAGGTGTTTTCTACAACTTCTTCTATAGGCCCTGGGCTGACAAATGCCTTGTGAGTGAATTAAGTGGAAAGAAACTGTGGAAGCCCTTTGTATATATACATAAAATCTAAGTCAAATGCAAATCAAGACTGAAATCAAAATGGAAGTTGTAGTTGTGGCCGATGCCAGTGCCACCTGACTGGCACTTGTGCTGGTGGCACATAATAAGCACCATTCAAGTATGGGTCAATGCCAATTACACCTGACTGGCTCCCCCCTGCCAGTGGCACGTAAAAAGCACCATCCAAACGTGGTCAATGCCAGTCCCCCCCACCACTCTGACTAGCTCCTGTGCTGGTGGCACATAATAAAAAGCACCATCTGAATGTGGTCAGATCAGATTGGAGCTTGGCACAGCCTACTGGCTTGATCAGGGATGACAACAGCAGCAACTACTGCTGCTACTACTACTACAACTACTACTACTACTACTACTACTACTGCTGCTACTGCTGCTGCTGCTGCTGCTGCTGCTACTGGTGCTGTTGGTGGTGGTGGTGGTGGTGCTACTACTACTACTACTACTACTACTACTACTACTACTACTACTACTGCTGCTGCTGCTACTACTACTACTACTACTACTACTACTACTACTACTACTACTACTACAGCAATGACAACAACAGTGTCCTCCACCACAGTCTCCACTGAAACAGTCTCACATTCCAAAATAAATGGAACAGAAAGCTAATGGCTACATAATAGGAACGGCTGAACTGAGCTTTGATCTAGACTTTATCGTGTGTGTGTGTGTGTGTGTGTGTGTGTGGGTGTGTGGGTGTGTGGGTGTGTGTGTGTATGAGTTTGTCAATGTGTGTGTATATATGAATGTAAATGTGTGCATGCGTGTCACTGTGTCATTGTGTGTGTAGGATTGTATGAGTGTATGTCAGTGTATACTTATAAGTGTTTGTTAATGTGTGTTTGTGTGTGTTGTGTGTGTATGCATGTATATGTGTGTATCAATGCATACGTATATGAGTTTGTTAGTGTGTTTGTGTGTTGTGTCATTGTGTGTGTGTATGCGTGTATATGTGTGTGTCAATGTATACGTATATGAATCTGTTAGTGTGTTTGTGTGTGTTGTGTCATTGTGTATGTGTGTGTATATGCATGTATATGTGTATGTCAACGTGTACGTATATGAATTTGTTAGTGTGTGTTGTGTCATTGTGTGTGTGAATTTGTTGATGTGTGTTTGTGTGTTAATGTAAGTGTATATATGTATGTGTCTGTGTTGTGTACGTGTGTATGTGTGTGTATGTGTGTGTGTGTGTATGTGTGTATATGTGTGTATGTGTGTGTGTGTGTGTGTGTGTGAGTGTGTGTGTGTGTGTTTAATGATATTCGACTCAATATCATTTGTTCCTGTTTATTTTACAAAAGAAATCGTTAATATATTTATCAATTAGACAATTCCAATGAGGATATTTTTTTATCCTATTTATCGCAGCTGTTTAATCTTTACCAGATGAACGAAAAAGTGTTTACGAAGATTTGAAACCTGAATTTTAAGTTTTAAACCCAAATACAAATTGCTGGAAGCAGTAGTGTAGCTGGGGTCGCAGGTGGCCCACCCCAGGCAGTGCTTTCATGTGGGTGGCACTCTTGAGTCTCTTGTACAGGTGGGGGCATGGGCCCGGAAACAGGGGGTGCAGGTGGTGCAAGTGCACTCCCTAGAATTTTTGTGGAGTGCAGAACCAAAATTTGCAGCCCTACTTATATTGCTCATGTTTACAAAACAGTGAATAAAAAAGTGATGTGTAAAAAGTAACTTGAAGTTAGGTTCTTTCTCAAAGAACAAATCACCAAAATAAATAACAAAAAAAAAAAAACAAGACCTTGTTTGTATAAAATTTTGGACCTAGATTTGCACCCCCTAAACAAATTTCGTTCCCGAGCCAGTGGGTTGGGGTGGCGTAGGGTGACAAGCTCAAGGGTTACCTTTGGCTACGTCACTGGCTGGAAAGGTCTAAAAATGTAGGGAAAAGGAAAAGTGATAAGGGCCGGCTGTCATGAGGAACTGTGCCTTGCTAGTGTGTGTTATGTTTCTTGTTAACTGTTATGGGCAGACTTAGTCAACTTCTCAGCCTGTAAGGGCCTTACTCTTCACCCTGTGGCACATCTAGGATGTGACAGCTGAAGAGAGAGAGAGAGAGAGAGAGAGAGAGAGAGAGAGATAGAGAGAGAGAGAGAGAGAGAGGTTGAGAGAGGGTGAGAGAAAGAGAGAGCAAGAAAGAGAGAAAGAGAGGGAAAGAAAGAGAGAGTGAGAGAGAGAAAAAGAGAGAGTTAGAAGGAGAGAGAAAGAGTGAAAGAGAGAAAGGGAGAGAGAAAGAGAGAGAGAGAGGGTGAGAGAAAGAGAGAAAGAGGTTGAGAGAGGGTGAGAGAAAGAGAGAAAGAGTGAGAGAGAGGGTGAGAGAAAGGGAGAGCAAGAAAGAGAGAAAGAGAGGGAAAGAAAGAGAGAGTGAGCGAGAGAGAAGGTGAGAGAAAGAGACAGCAAGAAAGAGAGAAAGAGGAGGCAAGAAAGAGAAAGAGTGAGAGAGAGAAAAAGAGAGAGTGAGAGTGAGAGCGATGCATATATACTCATTAGGGGGTACACATGTCTGTGGAGTACTCACCTACTTACATGCTTAATTTCATAAGCAGGTTGTTCTGTTGATTGGATCAAATGAAACACTCATTCTCATAACTGACAAAGTTCCAGTTATTTCTTGATTGTTGACCCCTAATAATGGACATTTTTGCCTGAAATATGTAAAGGTTATATAACTTTCCCCTTTTTGCATTGTGAGCTCTCCATCACTAGCATAGCTAGGAGTGTGGGTGGGGGGAGGTAGGGGCATTCCACCCCAGGTGACACTTATAAAGGAGCGGCACTTTTCAACATTTTTTTTGTGAGGTCTGAGGGTAGCAAACAGAAGGGCCACCCTGGGCAGCACAAATCCTAGCTATGCTAGTACCCTCCATGTTCACTATTTTGTTATTGCACTTCTATAAATTACTCAGATCAATAGTAGATGAGAAAGCATCCATTGTAATATATTTTCTGCCTGCTTTTCCATGCTCACACAAGTCAGATGGAATTCCTCTTGACAAATAATCTACAGTTGGATGCTCCTCCTGTTGCTAACTCTCACTTGTTTCCAGGCAAGGTAATACTATGTCATAACCAGACATGCTTTCATAGAAGAGTGCAAACAAACAACCCCTCTTGTATTACAGTGAAGCTCATTTTACAGTTATTATGTGATGTCAAGAAAAAAAATGCACATATGTATACACACTTTCACAGACTGACACATGCACACACACACATGCACATGCACGCACAAACGCACACACACATGCACATGCACACACACACACATGCACACACCCATGCACATGCACACACACATGCACATACATGCACGTGCACACACAGGTGCACATGCACATACATGCATATGCACACACACATACACACATGCACACACACATGTACACACACACGCACATGCACATGCACACACACACACACACACATACTCACATGCACACACACACAAGCACATGCACACACACACGCACACACACACACACACACACACACACACAATTCAAAAGATGTGCTGGAAGGTACGACACATAACCAAAAAGTTTGGATGCAGCAGAAAAAGTCTTACACTCCACTCATGCGCTAGGCATGGTTTGACAATAAACTTCTTAACTCCTTCTTCGTAGACTGGTGAGCAGATTGTGCAGGAACACAGAAAATATAAATCGGCATTAATGGTTTATATAATGCTTTAATGTACATATATTTAAGTTCTTTTTTTTTTTATTTTTAACCAATAATGCTGATGGAGTGACAAACAGCTGCTGTTTGTCAGGAAACAGGTCCCTTGGGGTTGTGCAATTTTAAGGTGGCTGGCTTGCTGAAACTTATATACATTATTTAAAGCATAAATACCAATTATGTTGTCTGTGTTCCCATATATCTATCTAACTATCTGTCTGTCCATGTATGTATGTATGTATGTATGTATGTATGTATGTATGCATATGTATATATATATATATATATGTATATATATATGTATATATATATATATATGTATATATATGTATATATATATATATGTATATATATATATATATGTGTGTATATGTATATTATATATATATATATATATATATATATATATATATATATATATATATATAATAACATAAACAATATATAATTATATGCATATATCCATACATATATGTATGTACCGACATCTATATGTATACATACAAGCATATATGGGTACAGGACATCACAAAAAACGTTAAACACAATGAGAAACGAAAACATAAAGACGAAAACAGAAAACAAACTTTTTTCGAACAACGAAAAAAACAAACAGAGAAACGAGACATGCAAAATATATATATATGCATATCTATGTATATATATATATATATATATATATATATATATGTATATCATCGTCGTTTAACATCCGCTTTCCATGCTAGCATGGTTTGGACGATTTGACTGAGGACTGGTGAAACCGGATGGCTACACCAGGCTGCAATCTGATTTGGCAGAGTTTCTATAGCTGGATGCCCTTCCTAACGCCAACCACTCAGAGAGTGTAGTGGGTGCTTTTACGTGCCACCAACACGAAGGCCAGTCAGGTGGTACTGGCAACGGCCATGCTCAAAATGGTGTATTTTATGTGCCACCCACACAAGAGCCAGTCCAGAGGCACTGGCAATGATCTCGCTCAAAAGTTCTTACACATGCCGCGGGCACATCATCATCATCATCATCATCGTTTAACGTCCGCTTTCTATGCTAGCATGGGTTGGACGATTTGACTGAGGACTGGTGAAACCGGATGGCAACACCAGGCTCCAGTCTGATTTGGCAGAGTTTCTACAGCTGGATGCCCTTCCTAACGCCAACCACTCAGAGAGTGTAGTGAGTGCTGTTATGTGTCACCCGCACGAAAACGGCCACGCTCGAAATGGTGTCTTTTATGTGCCACCTGCACAAGCCAGTCCAGGGGCACTGGCAACGATCTCGCTCGAAAATCCTACAGGAGCCAGTCAGGCGGTACTGGCAACGGCCACGCTCAAAATGGTGCATCTCATGTGCCACCCGCACAAGAACCAGTCCAGGGGCACTGGCAACGATCTTACTTGGCTTGCCGGGTCTTCTCACGCATCTTACTTGGCTTGCCGGGTCAATAAGGATAGGGATTCAAAGAATTGCTATATACATTCTGATGTGTAGTCTGTTCATTATGTCACAGCACAATTATATTTATCGGTGTGTGTGCACATATTTATAGGTGTTGAAGGATGTAGTGTCACTTATGTAACTAACATAGTTTATGAAACAGCAATCAACAAATGGAATAACCATCAATTCTCTCACTTCTGTTATCTAGTCAGTTTTTATGCACACATACAAACAGTCAATACTAAACTATGTTAAAATCCTCAAGAAACAATAGGAAAAAAGAAATCACACAAAAGAAACAGAAATACCATATATATCATCATCATCTATATTTTGTGGCAGTCAGTCAGTTACGACAAGGTTCCAGTTGATCCAATCAATGGAACAGCCTGCTCGTGAAATTAACATGTAAGTGGCTGTGCACACCACAGACATGTGTATCCTTAATGTAGTTCTCGGGGAGTTTCAGCGTGACACAGTGTGTGACAAGGCTGGCCCTTTGAAATACAGGTACAACAGAAAGAGAAAGAAAGAGTGAGAAAAAGTTGTGGTGAAAGAGTACAGCAGGGTTCGCCACCACTCCCTGCTGGAGCCTCGTGGAGCTTTAGGTGTTTTTGCTCAATAAACACTTACAACGCCCAGTCTGGGAATCAAAACTGTGATCCCACAACCGCAAGTCCACTGCTCTAACCACTGGGCCATTGCGCCTCCACTATATATATATATATATATATATATATATATCATCATCATCATCATCATCGTTTAACGTCTACTTTTCATGCTGGCATGGGTTCAACAGTTTGACTAAGGACTGGCAAGCCAGAAGGCTGTACAAGGCTCCAGTCTGATCTGGCAATGTTTCTACAGCTGGACACCCTTCCTAATGCCAACAACTCTGAGAGTGTAGTGGGTACTTTTTATGTGGCACCAGCACGAGAGCCAGTCAGGTGGCACTGGCAACGACCACACCCAAATGGTGGCTTTTTCCGTTTATGTATATATATATGTGTTGTGTCTGGGGAGAATCATATTGTTTTAATAACTTATTATCTAATATACTGTATGTCTGCACCTGTATGTGTGTGTGTATATTTGTGTGTGTACCTCTGTCTCCTTGTGTGTGGGTGTTCAAGTGTGTCTATGTGTATGGGTTTGTACGACTATGCACATGTGTCTGTTATGTATGGATGTGTCTCCATATGTGTCTGTGTGTATGGAGTGTGTGTGTATATGGTCATGTGTTTCTGTGTGTGTATGTGCTTTATCTATCTGCATTACCTATGTATCTATCTATCTACTTACCTGTGTATCTGTCTGTTTATTTACATATCAATTTACCTACCTATATATATATATATATATACATACATATATATATATACCTACCTAACAGCCTACTAGCAAATGTACTTTTGTATATATATTTTATGGGTATTGGGGTATCACTACCTTTTTGTGTATTTCTTATTTAGTACAGGGGATGTTTCATTTATGAGGACGTACTCTTCTATTAGTCTGAGTGATGGGTCCTTTGGGTGCTTGGATAAAATGCATATGTCAAGTCGGCTCAGTGCGCCTCCAAGTTGGTCTTTGGCATTTTGGTAGAGTATGGAGGACTGTTTTTTTTCATCATATTGCCTCAAGTTTTCATTTAATATCTTGGCAATATTTCTAGATGTTTCTCCAATGTATGTCGTGTTATTGTTTTTAAAAGCACTCTCTATGCACATATATATGTATGTATGTATGTGTGTATACATATATATATATATATATATATATATATATATATATATATATATATATATATATATATATATATATATCATCATTATCATTTAACATCCGCTGTCCATGCTAGCATGGGTTGGACGATTTGACTGAGGACTGGCGAACCAGATGGCTACGCCAGGCTCCAATCTGATTTGGCAGAGTTTCTACAGCTGGATGCTGGATGCCCTTCCTAACGCCAACCACTCCATGAGTGTAGTGGGTGCTTTTATGTGCCACCAGCACGAAGGCCAGTCAGGCGGTACTGGCAACGGCCACACTCAAAATGGTGTATTTTATGTGCCACCTGCACAGGAGCCAGTCCAGCGGCACTGGCAACGACCTCGATCAAATGTCTTTTCATTTGTCACCGGTACAAGTGCCAGGGAGGCAACGCTGGCAATGATTACGGTCTAATGGTGCTATTTACGTGCCACTGGCATGGAAGCCAGACAGCTGCTCTGCCAATGATCACGCTCGGATGGTGCTCTTAGCGCTCCACTGGTACAGGTGCCATCGCGATTTCGCTTTCACTTGCCCCAGCACACACATAAAGGGTAA
>NC_142928.1:18671859-18676859 GCF_046866305.1 Octopus bimaculoides
GTGTGTGTATATATGTATATAAGTTTATATACATGTATATATGTATATGTACAAATGTATGTATATTCTTTTATTCTTTTACTTGTTTCAGTCATTTGACTGCGACCATGCTGGAGCACTGCCTTTAGTCAAACAAACTGACTCCAGGGCTTATTCTTTGAAAGCCTAGTACTTATTCTATCAGTATCTTTTGCCAAACTGCTAAGTTACAGGGATGTAAACACAAACAACAGTTGTCAAGCGACGTTGGGGAAACAGACACACAAATATATACACACATACATATATATATGACAGGCTTCTTTCAGTTACCAAATCCACTCACAAGGTTTTGGATGACCCAAGGCTATAGTAGAAGACACTTGCCTAAGGTGCTACACAGTGGGACTGAACCTGGAACCATGTGGTTGAGAATGAAGCTTCTTACCACACAGCCACTCCAACGCCTAGTTCAAATTTACAGAAAACAAAAGAGGAAGACAAGTGAAGGAACAACAAGCAGGTGTATTAGATATAAATATATATACATACATATATATATATACATATCATCATCATCATCACCATCCTCATCATCGTTTAACGTCTGTTTTCCATGCTGGCATGGGTTGTATGGTTTAACTGGGGACTGGCAAGCCAGTTCTTGAAAATTGGTTATTTTCCCTAAAACTATATATATTTTATATATACTTTATCTATAAGGCTCAATTTAATTTTAATTTTTTATAAATTGATTTTAATTGAGTTTTTTACCTGTAATTTTGGATTTTGTCCCTAATAATATTATTATATATATATATATATATATATATATATATATATATATATATATATATACATCCATGAGAAGACCCGGCAAGCCAAGTAAGATCGTTGCCAGTGCCCCTGGACTGGTTCTTGTGCGGGTGGCACATGAGATGCACCATTTTGAGCGTGGCCGTTGCCAGTACCGCCTGACTGGCTCCTGTAGGATTTTCGAGCGAGATCGTTGCCAGTGCCCCTGGACTGGCTTGTGCGGGTGGCACATAAAAGACACCATTTCGAGCGTGGCCGTTTTCGTGCGGGTGACACGTAAAAGCACCCACTACACTCTCTGAGTGGTTGGCGTTAGGAAGGGCATCCAGCTGTAGAAACTCTGCCAAATCAGACTGGAGCCTGGTGTTGCCATCCGGTTTCACCAGTCCTCAGTCAAATCGTCCAACCCATGCTAGCATGGAAAGCGGACGTTAAACGATGATGATGATGATGATGATCCATATGAATGATAGGCTTCCACACAATTTCCATTAATCAAATTCACTTACAAGTTATCCCTGAAACCACATGGTTGTAAAGCAAGATTCTTGACCACACAGAGATGCCACCACCTATTTTTCATATCAATTAATAATAATTGACAAGGCAATACATTTTAAACAGAGACTATTGTCTATTGACCTCCAGCCACCACACTACACAGCTGATACCCATCCCATTGACTCCAGGACAACGAGTGACAGTACTGAGCTGAAAATGTAAAGAAATATAACTAAATAGTGCAGAGCATTTTGTCCATCATTTGACTAAGGTGTCAGTAGACTGCTTTCATAGTTGTTAATAATAAGCACTTGTTAAGTATCATTTATTATCAAGTAATAATTGATAATTAATAAATATGTAGAACTGTTATTAATTGGATCACAAATAGCTTTCATTTCTAATATCTAATATGATATTACAATGACATTATAAGTAACCATTACTGCCATTCACCACTGCTGCCACTGCTGCTGCTGCGTCTACCACTGCCGCTACCGCTGCCGCTACCGCTGCCGCCGCCGCTGCTGCCGCCGCTGTTGCGTATATTGCCACTGCCGCTGCAGTTGCTCCCGATGCTGCTGCTGCTGCCACCACTACCAGTGGTGAATTGTTGTAGATGAATTGTAGACAAATATGCCAGATACCAAAGGTACAAGGCCCGACATTTTGTGGGAGAGGATTAGTTGATTATATCAAGTCCAGTATGTAACTGGTATTCCTTGACCCCGAAAGGATGAAAGGCAAAGTTGACCTTGGCGGAATTTGAACTCAGAATGTAAAGACAGACGAAACACAACTAAGCATTTCTCTCGACGTGCTAATGATTCTTATTTCTTTATTGCCTACAAGGGGCTAAAGATAGATGGGAAAAGCAAGGACAGGCAAAGGGACTAAGTTGATTACATCGACCCCAGTGTGCAACTGGTACTTAATTTATCGACCCCGAAAGGATGAAAGGTAAAGTCGACCTTGGCAGAATTTGAACTCAGAACATAACAGCAGATGAAATACTGCTAAACGTGCTAACGTTTCTGCCAGCTCGCCATCTTCAATTCAATTTCTGTCCACCAAATCTTCTCACAAGGCTTTGGTTAGCCCAAGGCTAAAGCACAAAGAAACTTGCCCAAGGTGCTGCACCATGACACTGAATCCAGGACCATGAGGTTGAGAAGTAAGCTTCTTGCCACACAGCCACACCTGTATATAAAGAAGAATGGATGATCTTAGTTTTAACACTGAGCCATGTTTGTAGAAACAAATAGAATTTTGGTTCTAAATGTAGTTTTTGCCAATATGAGTGTGAATAATTGAAATGTCCTGCATTTTCGGGCAGCATGTGAATAGCTATAAAATAAAACCGAGGCAACTGAAGAAATTGAAAATGAAGACTCTGCAAGTTTTTATGAAATTGGTATTTGGCATATATTTGGAAGCCAATAACTTATTCCTTTATTACAATTTGGATGACATTAGCAACAAAGCTAGCAGTTGTGTACGATAATAAAACCATCATCATCACCATCATCATCATCATCATCATCATCATCATCATCATCATCATCCTCGTCATCATTCTCGTTTTCGTCATCATCATCCTCGTCATCATTTAACATCAGACAAGATCCAATAGGTCAAAGGACTGCATTGTGCTCCAGTGCCTAATTTGGTTCATCCAGCTGGATGCTCTCCCTAACATCAAACACTTTACACAATGTTTTGAGTGCCGTTTTATAGCATCCTAAGCAAGGAGGTTGCCATGCAGCTTGCAAGGCTACAAACTCTGAAAGAGGCAGCTTTATGTGCAGAAATAAGGGGTTAAAATTATGAGAGAAAGAGTTAGAGAAGAACAGGTTTTTTTTTGCTGTAGAAAAGCTATGTGATTACTCACATTTTAGCAGAGAAGGCGGAAGTGAATGGATGGAGCCGGAAAGAGATGAAAAATATGTTAATTCTACTTCTTCAGAATCGGTTGAAATTCCATGGCTTTCTTGAAATAAACTGAAAATATATCCACTGATGTTGAACTGGATCAAATTAAAATTTATTTCAAATTAAATATTGTTACAAAACTCCATTTATGGAAATTTAGAACCAAAAACTAAGGTGGAAATTGTTTTCAAGTACTATCTTGTGATGCTTTTATTCTGTTGCATCTGAACTGAATGTTTATGGTCAATCCCCCAAATTTTTTTTTTCAAGCTCTAGTCATCCTCAGATGTCAGATCATAAAGTAAATTCATGGACTTGTCCACTTTCCTAGCATTTACTGTTCTGCTGATGATTAATGTAAAGATGGTTGGTCCTAGGAATTCCCGAATAAATGAAACAAAGATGACATCTGAACCTGGTGTGACAACTTAACTCAGGTGATGTTAAATCTTGAAGGTGTTGCTTTTGGAAAACAGTTAAATGAAATGTTTTCCAAGGAATTTCAACAAAGAGATTTTATTCATGACAACTAGATTTACAAGATATTAAAGAACATGTTTAGTCAAGTGATTTATTTTCTCATAAATCAGGTTTATCAACACCAGCAAAGCCAGTAGTCCAGATTTATAATGCCATAAAAGTGGTCGCCTTAACAACTGACCAATGTCAGTGAAAAGTCTATATCAGGAACACTTTCACAAGACAGCCATCCTGTTCTATATTTGTCAAGAACATTAAACACAGCTAAAACAAGATTCTCATATATTGAAAAGGAAGCCTTGGTGATTGTATGATGTACTCGAAGAGCACAACATTTTCTGCTTGGCTGAAAATTTAAATTGGTCTCAGCTTATAGGCCACTAGAATTTATTTTTAGCAAAAATTGTAGTTTACTGAAAGTAGAGTCTGCACGTCTTTAAGATAGGTCTTACAAATGACAGCATTTGACCGTAAAATATGTTATTTAAAGGGATTTCAAATAGCACAAGTTGATTTACTCTCATAACAGGAATTAATTATTGATGTTGGCTTGGATGAACATAATCACAACGAAGGATGATGATTCTTTCATCCTGCTTGTAGAGAGACTGGTATTATGAAATGTGGAAATATAAAGTTGGACACTGTCAATGATAATATTTTTATCTGATGTATGTAAAAGTATTTTTAATAATAATTGGAGGAATTATCTTGTTGAAAAGTTATTTAAATCATTGAAAACTAAGTTAACAGATGAAGATGGTATCTTGAGTAATGGAAAATGAAATGGTCAACCAATTACTTGAGAATATTAATTACAAAATCTGTGCATGAGGTTGAACATGGTGGCACAGCAACAACAACAACAACAACAAGGAATTGGTTGAAATTAAAATATGGTGGTTAGCTCATAGTAAAGTTGTGGAATCACTCTTGCAAGACAATTGTGGATACTATTTCAAACTTTCCTTGCATGTAGTAAACTTCCTAAAATGTTAAAAGAAGGTATAATATGGCCTGTCTATAAAAGAGGAAGTAGAGCAGATACTAAAAATTACAGGTTTATCTCTCTGGTCTCCCTCAGGGAACTGTACTGGGACCTCTACTGTTTATGGTGGCTCTCTCAGACACTTGTTCAGCTATACAGTCAGCTGCTCTCACCATGTCGATGATTCAAAAGCATCATGGGTAGTCAAGGACTCTGATGATGTCCTAAAACTGCAGAAAGACCTGAATGGAACATACAAGTGGGCTGATGAAAATAACATACAGTTCAATGCTGAGAAGTTTTA
>NC_142928.1:18681859-18689359 GCF_046866305.1 Octopus bimaculoides
GATGGATCATATCTGAAAACAGCTTCAGAAGTTGTGAAGAACGAATTTGCACATAGTCTGTTTCTGAGAGCTATTCTATTGGACCTCTGTCTAATCATTAAAACATTGATTCAATGATCCAGCAGTAGGTGCTGCAGCATGCATTTGCTGATGTTGAGAAAATCTCATCTAGCTTCTCTCTTCAGACTTTCACCTTCAGTTTTCTACAATCCTCCTTGCTGTATACTTGTTTCTGGAGAGATTACGTCTTTTCTTTGGTGGCATATTTTCCCCAATATTGTAAAAAAAAAAAAAAAAAAAAAATTATGAACATAGAAAGAAATTATACATTAATCCCTATTTTTGTAAGCAATTATATCCATAAAACTTTTATTTCAAGAGAGCAGAAATTGAAAGAAGATAGGTGAAAAGAACAGAAAAAGAAAGTGAAAGATATATGTACATCTATATGAAATGGACATGTGTGCGTATGTGTGTGTGTGTGTGTGTATGTGCGTGTGTGTGTGTGCATGTGTGTATGTGAGAGAGAAAGAGGGTGAGAAAGAGAGATAGAGTGAGTGAGTGAAGGTGTGTGTCGTGATGATTGACGTCTTTTAAGGTACACACACATAGAAAATGTGAGGTCATCGTATAAAATTTTTATGATAGTTGATTTATGGAAAACATTATGTCAAACTTTTGAAATGCAAATATGTGAATGAAAATTAAGTTTAATTTGTAACCAAAATAGTATTGAATCTTTTGATACCCCATACGTCAAAATCTGTAACTCGGTTTTTGGAAAGCATAAGGAATATATAATATCAATGAGGCAGATCTCTACATGGTAGCTAGACCTGGTAGAAATAGTAGCCAAATCTCCCTCAAAACACCCTACTGTCTTAATCTGACAATTTTGCCTATTATGTAGTTTGAATGAGAAACTATAACTAAAGATTAAGATTATTAACCACACAGAGAGAGGAGAGAAGAGAGACAGCATAGTGACGGTTTTGGCTGACTGTCATCCTGTACTCCCCTTGTTGCTAGCGAAATGGCATGTGCCGGCTGTCTGAGCAACTGGTTGTTTTAATGGCGGAACAAACAAGACATTAAAGATTACAAAAATAGCGATTCTCACTTTGAAACTAACGATTTTGAAAATCTTTTTAGATTACAGAATGCCCAGCTCTCTCATGTATCCATGTTTAAAATTTCAGTGTGATCGGATGAACAATACTTGAGTTATACGCACACAAACAGACAGACAGACGCACCCCCTCACACACTCATATATATATATATTCATCATCATCATCATCATCATCGCTTAACGTCCGTTTTCCATGCTGGCATGAGTTGAATAGTTTGATTTAGGACTTGCAAGCCAGGAGGCTGCACCAGGCTTCAATCTAATCTGGCAATGTTTCTAGGCTGGATGCCCTTCCTAATGCCAACCACTCCGAAAGTGTAGTTGGTGCTTTTTATGTGCCAAAGAAAAAACCCACTCTCGGAGTGGTTGGCATTAGGAAGGACACAACAGACTTCTTTCAGTGGCTTGTCGACCTGGTTGAACTGTGCCTTTAGTAGAAGACATTTGCCCAAGGTTCCGTGCAATGGAGTTGAACCTAGAACCCTGTGGTTCAGAAACAAACTTTTTACCACACAACCATACCTGTGTATGAGTATTTAAGAGCCATATTGTGGTGGTGTTATGCCAGGTGATACATTAAACCCATTATCCAAGAACAGAAACTGTAACGTATAACAGGCTTCCGCACAGTTTCTATTTACAAAATTTCATTCACAAGACTGAGTGGGATTGAAACCAGAACCAAGTGGTTGGGAAGTGAATTTCTTAACCACCCTGCTATGTTAACCCGCATTGTAATTTCATCAAAACATTATGTAGATGTGGTTATTGTTGTTTCGATCCATGCCAACCCTGATTAAAGACATTCCAATTAGATAGATTATCTATTACTACTTTATCCAGTGTGTACTTTGTGTTTCTAAAATTGTAGAATATAATTCAATGAGATCTGGATGTTATTCCTGGTCAGCTGTGCCACCAAACAGAGGTTTCTGAGTTGGCTCAATTACACCTGTGTGTTTGTGTGCTTATGTTGTTGTTGTTGTTGTTATTGTGTGTGTTTGAATTTAGGGGTGACTTGGTTCTAAACAATACTTTAAAAAACATACATATTTGCATATACATATCTATCTGTCTGTCCGTCTGTCCGTCCGTCCATCTGCCCACCTGCCCGCCTGCCTATCTGTCTGTCTGTCTGTCTGTCCATCCATCCATCCATCCATCCATCCATCCATCCATCCATCTATCTATCTATCTATCTATCTATCTATCTATCTATCTATCTATTACAATTAAAAGGGTAAAGGTTTATCAATTTATTAATTTATTAATAAATTAACAATTAATAATTTTTACCAAGCCCTTTGGTATGTAAACACCATTATCGGTGAAGAACTTATTTAAAAGTTCTTATACATTTATAAACATAATTAAGGGATCAGCAACAGTTGCTTCACCACATACCGAAGTTCAGAAATAGCAGCTAAAATGCTGAAACTCCAACAGATAGCATTACTTGTAACTCACAAAGGCAAAAGAAGAAGAAAAAACAACGAAAACTAACCAGCCGTAGTTAATCATAGACGCGTTTCTGGCTTAGGAGCAAACAACTCTCCATTTCCTCATCAGTATGATATTCCAGTTGCAAATTCGACGATGCTAGCAATTGTGCATGCATGACCGAACGAACATCATGCATCGGCACAACTTGAAACCATCTCCGAACCTACATAGGCCAGCCAGTCCATTATCCCTCCTCAAGAATTACCATGTGCGTCAAAAGCAATACCGCAGAAAATCTGCGGTTTACTATCAGGGAGTGAATAATTATTACAATTAAAAGGGTAAAGGTTTATCAATTTATTAATTTATTAATAAATTAACAATTAATAATTTTTACCAAGCCCTTCGGTATGTAAACACCATTATCGGTGAAGAACTTATTTAAATGATGTTCGTTCGGTCATGCATGCACAATTGCTAGCATCGTCGAATTTGCAACTGGAAGATCATACTGATGAGGAAATGGAGAGTTGTTCGCTCCTAAGCCAGAAACGCGTCTATGATTAACTACGGCTGGTTAGTTTTCGTTGTTTTTTCTTCTTGTTTTGCCTTTGTGAGTTACAAGTAATGCTATCTGTTGGAGTTTCAGCATTTTAGCTGCTATTTCTGAACTTCGGTATGTGGTGAAGCAACTGTTGCTGATCCCTTAATTATATCTATCTATCTAGATATTTATCTATCTATTTATTTATTTTCCTTTCTACCTACCTACCTACCTACCAACCTACATACATACATACATACCTACCTGCCTACCTGCCTACCTACCTACCTACCTACCTGTCTGTCTGTCTGTCTGTCTGTCTATAGAATACAATCAATAACAAGATACAATAAGAGTTGTTAGCGAAAATTACATCATAGCTTCACAAACCACTCATCAGATGCACAGACAAACTATGACCGACTTGAGTAAAATGGTCTTCTATTTTACTCAAGTCAGTCATAGATTATTTGTGCACCTGATGAATGAATCGTTCAAACATGACACAATCTAAAAAATGATTCATAGTCTACCCAGTCAGTTGTATTATATTATAATACAATATGATAAAACATTCCAGCCAAGCATGGAGTACTCTTGGCACTCTATTAATCATTAATCAAAATAAGCAAGTACTTAGGATATCAAGAGAAAGACGACACCACAGAAATGGTAAATGGTTTATGGCACAAAAAAAATCACTTTAAACTTGCTTAAATAATATTCAAGATGCCTTATCTTTACCGAGTATAGAAGCAGATGTGTTATATAAAAGTAATTTTGAGGATCTGATCAAAGACATTTCCATAAAAAAAAAAAGTAGGACACCTCGATTCTTTCCGACACACTGTCTTGCAACATGAAACACATCAAATCTTTGGTCCTCACGACAGAACATTGGCAAACTTTTTCTTATCTGCTTCCCCTCTGGCTAAGTAAACTTGTCTCCTAGCTTCCCTTCTGGCGATCTTGTTACCACCATTCTTCCAGTCCTTTCATGTCTGTTTCTTTTCCCTCCTCCTCATCATCATCATTTAACGTCCGCTTTCCATGCCAGCATGGGTTGGACGATTTGACTGAGGACTGGTGAACCAGATGGTTGCACTAGGCTCCAAACTGATTTGGCAGAGTTTCTACAGCTGGATGCCCTTCCTAATGCCAACTACTCCGATAGTCCAGTGGGTGCTTTTACGTGCCACCGGCACAAGGGCCAGTCAGGTACTGGCAATGGCTACACTCAAAATGGTGTTTTTTTATATGCCACCTGCACAGGAGCCAGTCCAGCGGCACTGGCAATGACCTCGCTCGAATGTTTTTCTCGTGCCACTGTGAATATACTTATACATGTACATATAACTATACATATGAATATACACACATGAACACAGCTTGATGCAGTCACAAAGTCCCAGGTTCAGTTCCACTGCTTGGCACCTCGAGCAAGTGTCTTTTACCAGGGCCTTGGGTTGACCCAAAACTTTCGGCTGAAATTTGGTCAATGAAATTCAGAAGTCCTGCCATGTCATGTGTTGTATTTTGCTGATTCACTATCCTGAGAATTATGTTAAGGTTACACCTGTCTGTGGAATACACAGCCATTTACAAACTAATTCAATGGATAAGCTATTTAGTTGATAAAAGAACTGAATAATTCAGCATTGAAATTGACAGCAAATCCAATAATTTTATGCACACACCCACCCACCCACTCTCTCTCTCTTTCACACACACGCATGGACACACACGCATGGACACACACGCATGCACACACACGCATGCACACACACGCATGCACACACACACACACACACACACACACACACACACACGCATGCACACACAAACACACACAACTTTCCCCATACACACTCATACACAAATACACTCATATGCAAATACACTCACACATACACTAGCATTCACACATACTCACACACACACACTCACTCCAATACACACATACTTACACCCACACACACATACTCACACACATTCACATGCACATACATACACACACTTACACATCTACACACATGCATACATGCACATACACACACACACATACTCACACACATTCACATACATACACACACTTACACATCTACACACATGCATACATGCACATATACACACACACATACTCACACACATTCACATACACATACATATACACACTTACACACACAAACACCCACACATAAATATACACATATACCATGTACGTATGTGTACGTCAATATTTGTTCCAACATATTTAAACAACTCTTATGTTTTCAACACATCATGTAGAGAATAGTATTTCATTTGTCTGTTCGTAATTATATTTACGCAACCAAGAATCATAATTGAAAGAATGTTTTAGACTATGAATTTAATAAGTGATGAAATGTTTATTAATAATTAATATATTTATTCCAGTTCCATTGGACTCACTTTGTGCTGTGAGGTTGGTGAATGCAACAAAGACAAAAGCATCACCAAAAACATCTCCGATTTCTTCCCCAAAGACATCACCAAAGATGAGAAGACAGAAAACAGAGCCAGACTTCCATGGTCAGCCACAGATTGTGAAATCAAATTCTGGTCTCAAATGGAATGAAAAATTTGAACTGCAAGTAGACTTCCCTGTTTTTTAATTTTTTTATCCATTTAAAAAATATTTTTAAACTCTTTTCCTGTCCAAAGCATTTTCATAAATGTCTAGACTACTTTTGGTTATTGGAAGTTTGGTTTAGTTGGTGGGTAGTGTATGTTGGCACTATATTTGTTGATAGTTAATATATATATATATATATATATATATATATATGGAGAGGTAGACCCAGTAAGACCTGGGATGAGGTGGTGAAGCACGACCTTCAAACATTGGGCCTCACAGAGGCGATGACGAGTGACCAAGATCTTTGGAGATATGCTGTGCTTGAGAAGACCTGGCAAGCCAAGTGAGACCATAATCTGTGGCCTATGCCAGTGGTGTAACCAGCCCACTGAGGCGTACCTTTCTTTCATTGGACACTAAACTCTGCTTGTGAAGACCTGTTGAGGCAAGTGAAATCGAAATCAAATTTGATGACAGCATTGCATGACTGGCATCTGTGTTAGTGGAGTGCTAAGAGCACCATCCGAGCGTGATCGTTATCAGCGTCGCCTTACTGGCACTTGTGCCAGTGGTACGTGGAAAACAACATTCAAGCGAGGTCGTTGCCAGTGCCGCTGGACTGGCTCCTGTGCAGGTGACACGTAAAAACACCATTTGAGCATGACCGTTGCCAGTACCACCTGACTGGCCCTCATGCCGGTAGCATGTAAAAGCACCCACTACACTCTCAGAATGGTTGGCATTAGGAAGGGCATCCAGCTGTAGAAACTCTGCCAGATCAGATTGGAGTCTGGTGCAGCCATCTGGCTCGCCAGTCCCGTCAAACTGTCCAACCCATGCCAGCATAGAAAGCGGACGTTAAACAATGATGATGATGATGATGATATATATGCTTGGTTTGAGATCTTAGATTATCAGCCAAGTCTCCTGTGCATCGCATATGATGCACTATATACATACATACACACATACAAACATATATATATATATAAATATATATATATATATATATATATATATATATATATATATATATATATATATATATATGCATATAAGAAGGGATGTCCACTAAGTGGACATTCAATATGTTAGAAAGAAGTCATCAACGACCCAACCGCAAAGAAAAATAATGTTCTCCAGAAAAAAATTCACCAAACACCAGAGCATAGGCGGGCAAGACAAAATGAAAAATATACAAAATAGAGAATTAATTGTGTACTGGTTTCGCCATCAACTTTTTTACTTACGTAAAAATGTCCGTGGTTCATCAGCACAATTGTTCTAAAATCAATATAGTTTACTCTTCCCCTCATAAGCTCATCCCACCACACCCCAACACACTCCTACTCTACCTTCCCACTCCACCCCATCCAATTCCTTACACCCACCACCCACCACCCACCCTACCCACATACCCCTACCTCTACCCCCACCCTCAGCCTAACCCACACTCCACCCATGCCTTCCCCACTTCCCAACACCCTCACATCACATCACACCAACACCCTCACATCACACCAACACCCTCACATCACACCACGCACACACTACAACTGACCAACTCCTTTCTCCCCTCCCCATTTTCACATATACATACGTCAAGATCACCAGCATTCTATCTCTCACACACACAGCCCCTCGTTCTTCGATCACCGTTCTTTCTCCCCCTTTGTTATCTCCCCCTTTTCTTAGGTCTCCTGTGTAAAATTTCTAACTTCCGGTCAGCCATTACTATGATTGACCGTTGACTGAACACTATTCAATTTTTTTTCTCCGTGT
>NC_142928.1:18691859-18731859 GCF_046866305.1 Octopus bimaculoides
TATATATATATATATAAATGTGTGTACAAATACATACACACACACACACACACACACACACACAAACACACACACACACACACACATATATATATATATATATATATATATATATATATATATATGAATATATATAATATATATGTATATATAATATATATGTATATATAAATATATTTATATATAAACATACACACCTATACATATATGTATGTATTTCATAGCTAAATGTCTGACATGAGTTATTGCCAAAATAGTTCATAGTTCCACACTATTAACCCCATCTTTCATGTTAATTATATATATAACTGTAGTTGTTCCAATATCCCTGTTACTTTTGTCAATGATTTAAGAGTATTTATATATATATAAGTATACACCTCCCCTCCACTCCCAGATACATTTACCACAAAAGTATATATGTTTAAGTCGTTTTATATACTTCTTCAAAACAACAGGGGATCATTTATATGACCAATCAACCTGTCAGAAATAGCAGCCAAATACGTTTCAAATAATATCTTACCGTTTTAAAAATAGTAGGACACACTGCGTAATATATTTTTGGAGATTCAGGGGGAATTGCCATGACTGGAAAGCTGCTGATATTGTCCTGATCATTCTGAGAACAGACTTGGGGATAAACAATGATAGCTATAAAATGCACTTTGGTTCTATATATTTTGAAAATATTTATTAAAGTCAAAATACTAAACCAGTGGTTCTCAACTGGAGTTCCTAAGAACCTTGGGCGTCCCTATGAACCTTGGGTGTCCATATGAACCTTAAAGGGTCCATATAAGATTTTTCATTCAAATTTATGTGCAGTAAACTGGTTATGCTTCTACAATATACAAAACATTTTAAGAACTATTTTATACAATTTCTAATAATATTTAATTATACAGGAGTGGCTGTGTGGTAAGTAGCTTGCTTATCAAACACATGGTTCCAGGTTCAGTCCCACTTTGTGGTACCTTGGGCAAGTGTCTTTTACTTTAGCTTCGGGCTGACCAACACCTTATGAGTGGATTTGGTAGATGGAAACTGAAAGAAGCCCATCGTGTCTCGTTTCTCTGTTAGTTTTTTTTTGTTGTTTGAAAAATGTTCGTTTTCTATGTTTTTGTTTCTCATTGAGTTTAATATTTTTTTGATGTTCTATACCAATATATGCATGTATGTATACATATAGATGTAGGTATGTACATATATGTATGGATATATGCATATATTTATATATTATTTATATAATATATATATATATATATATATATATATATATATATATATATATATATATGTATGTATGTATGTATGTATGTATGTGTGTTTGTGTTTGTTCCCTCAGCATTGCTTGACCACTGATGCTGGTGTGTTTACATCTCTGTAACTTAGCAGTTCGGCAAAAGAGACCGATAGAATAGGTACTAGGTTTACAAAGAATAAGTCCTGGGATCGATTTGCTCGACTAAAGGTGGTGCTCCAGCATGGCTGCAGTCAAATGACTGAAACAAATAAAAGAATAAAAGAACTACAATAAGATTTTTTTTTAAACATCGAATAGCTATGGCGTGGGGTCCACCCAAGTATGATAGGGATCCATAGGTAAAAAAATGGTTGAGAACCAGTATACTGGACCATTACCATGTGTTTTACTGGGCTTGGAATTACTGTGTAAATCCTGGTTGGAGAAGGGGCACAATGTGACAGTACAATTTGTTACTAAAAAGGGATTTAAGGCGTTACTGATATGAAGGGCATCTGGTCAAGAAAGCAATCTTCAGAAGGTCTGTCTATGCTATACCAGCTTGGTAAAGCAGATGTATAAACACCAAGATAATGGTTGCAAATGGTATCTTTATTTTCTGTCTTTTACTCGTTTTAGCTGTTGGACTGTGGCCATGCTGGGGCAGCACCACCTTGAAGCATTTAGTTTGACAAATCAACGCTAGTCCTTATTTTAAGAAAATAAAACCGCTAAGTTATGAGGACGTAAATAAACCACCACTGGTTGTTAAAACAGTAAGGGGACATACACAAACACAAAGACACACATGCACACACACATGCACACACACTTACACACACATACACACTTACACACACACACACACATGCACATATATGTATGTGTACCATGCTGAAATAGACAGCATAGGTTGGTGCAGTCCTCTAGCTAGCCAGCTTCTGTCAAACTGTCCAACCCATGCTAGCAAGGATTACGAATGTTGAACGATGATTACGACAATGACGATGATTGCTTTAGGCTTCTACAGTTTCTGTCTACCAAATTCACTTGCAAGCCATTGGTTGAATCGAGGCTGTAGTAGAAAATAGTTGCCCAAGGTATCATACTCTGGGTTTGAACCCGAAACCATGTGGCTGCAAAGTGAGCTTCTTAAATACATGGCCATGCCTGTGTCTAGAAATAATATCCTCTTTGCCATCCCCCTCGTCAGCCTTGTCCTCTTGTTGTTGTTGTTGTTGTTGTTGTTGTTGTTGTTGTTGTTGTTCTTTTTCTTGTTCTTGTTCTTGTTCCTCTTCTCCTCTTCTTTTTCTCTTTCTTCTTCTCTTCTTCCTCTTTTCTTCTTCCTCTTTCCTCCTCTTCCCTTCCTCTTCCTCTCCTGCTCTCCCTCCTGCTCTCCCTCCTCCCCATCTTCCCCTCTTATCTCCATCCTTTTCATATCCCTCCTCCTCTTCTTCACCTCCTCTTCTTCACCTCCTCTTCTTCACCTCCTCTTCTTCACCTCCTCTTCTTCACCTCCTCTTCTTCACCTCCTCTTCTTCACCTCCTCTTCTTCACCTCTTCTTCTTCCCCTCTTCTTCTTCACCTCTTCTTCTTCTTCCCCTCTTCTTCTTCACCTCTTCTTCTTCACCTCTTCTTCTTCACCTCTTCTTCTTCACCTCCTCTTCTTCACCTCTTCTTCTTCACCTCTTCTTCTTCACCTCCTCTTCTTCACTTTCTCCTCTTCTCTGCCTCCTCCACTTCTCTCCTTCTCTTGCTCTTCTTTCCCCTCCTCCTCCACTTCTCTCCTCCTCTTCCTCTTCTTTTCTCCTCTTCGCCTCCTCCTTCCCACCACCACCACCATTGTTTTAACGCCCACTTTTCCTTGCTCACTTCTGTTGGATGGACTTTTTTTGAGGCAGATTTTTCCCCACAGCCACATGTTGTCCTTCCTGGCCACACCAATCCTCACCTGTTTCCAAGCAAGCTAATTAATATTCCCCCCCACCCCATCCACCATGGCCAGACATCATTTTCTGCTTTTTTTTTTTTTTTTTTTGCTGAACACTAGAAACTGAACGACACTGCTTGTATGTGAATGGCTCTCATTTACTACTATCATGCGATGTTAAGACAGAGTAACACATTCTAAAACACACACACACACACACACACACACAAACACGAATATACACACACGCACATTTATATTTTGGAGATCTTGTCTGACAAGTGATTTGATCCGAGACTGTGTTGAAACTAAAACAATTACAACATTGAAGAGACATCTTAGCCTTTCAAAACACACAAAAACTGTTAACTTCAATTAAATATTTTTTATTTAGTGTCAAATTTTTGACACTAAATAATAAATGCTTAAGTGAATTTAACAGTTTGTGTGTGTTTTGAACGGCTATGTGACTTCCAAGCTGAAATTGTGTTACATCTGTCGGTCTGTCTGTTTATTTATCTATCTGTCTGTCTGTCTGTCTGTCTGTCTGTCTGTCTGTCTGTCTGTCTGCCTGTCTGCCTGCCTGCCTGTCTGTCTGTCTGCCTGTCTGTCTGCCTGTCTGTCTGCCTGTCTCTGTCTGGTCAGTTATCTATCTGCCTGTCTGTCTGTCTGCCTGCCTGCCTACCTACCTACCTACCTATATATCTATCTATCGAAATATCATCATCATCATCATCACCACCACCACCACCACCACCACCACCACCACCATCATCATCATCATGAATTAATGTTTATTTTCCATGCTGGCATAAGTTGGATGGTTTGATAGGAGTTGGCAAAGCCAGAAGACTGCACCAAAATCCTGGTGTCTGTTGATGGATGACCTTCCTAATGTCAGGACTTTACACAGTGTGCTGAGTACTTTCCATATGGCACCAGCACCAGTGGGGTCACCAGCCGAGAGGGTTACGAGTGGTATGAAGGGAGGTGGATTTGTTCCAGGTGATGGCGAGGACAGAAATAGGTGTTTTGCTGTTGGGGTATCCCAGTTGGAGAGGGAGAGAGAGAGAGAAAGAGAAAAAGAGAAAGAGAGAGAGAGAAAGAAAGAGAAAGAAAGAGAAAGAAAGAGAGAGAAAGATAGATAGGTAGCTAGTTAGATAGATAGAGAGAGATAGAGAGAGAGAAAGAGAGAGAGAGAGAAAGAAAGAGAGAAAAAGAGATAGAGAGAGAGAAAGGTAGATAGGTAGCTAGCTAGATAGATAGAGAGAAAGAAAGAGAAAGAAAGAGAGAGAAAGAGAGGGATAGAGAGAGAGAAACATAAAGAGAGAGAAAGAGAGATAGATAAATTGATGGTGAGGGAGAGAGAGAGAGAGAGAGAGAAAGGGGGTGAAGATGTGCCAGGGCATAACCTCAATGTACAGGAGGGAGTTGAATATTAGTGGAATGGTACAGAGGACGGGAAAAGGTGAGAGAGCAGGGAGAGATGAAAGAGAATGCAGTGAGTGGTGAACGCATGCGTGTAAGGGAGTGGCAGTACAAACACCAAAGACCGTGGGTAGGGAAAGGAGAAACACCGGCACCCCAAGCTAAAGGTCTTCACCCATGTAAGATGTTGTTATCTGTTTGGTGGGATATGATATGGTTTAGTTCACTTTCAACTTTTAAATCCAAACCAAACGATAACAAAGGAGATCTACCATGAACAGTTTGAGTGGTTTAAGTCAGCGCTAGAAGAAAAACAACCATCTTTGTTTTTAAGATGAAAAGTGTTCTTCCATCAAGATAATGCTCGGCCACATACACCGAAGATGACATTCAAAAGGCTGGAGCAGTTTGAATGGGAAACAATGCCCCACCCACCCACCATATTCGCTGGCATTGCCCCATTTGATTATCATTTGTTCTGCAGTCTTCAAAATCATTTGGACGGAAAAAATATGAATTCTGTAGACAAGGTCAAAACAGTATTTGAGGAGTATTTTTTGTCACAGACTAGTGAATTTAGAAGAGGCATCTTCAGTGGTGGCTCGTAGATAAAATTAGATGGGGTGCTGCTTCAGAAAGTTTTTAGCCATTGTTTTAATATTGTGTAAAAGGAAACAAACATGTAAAAAGAAAATTTATACATAAACTTAATTGGTTCACGTTTTAGCCACTGCTGGTAGTGCGTTTAATTTGTTCACTAAACACCGCTGCGAATTCTCCCTCGTTTTTCAAAAATTTTCCCCTAAATCACAAAATAAGGTGGAGAAATGTACCCTATTTTTCAAATCCTGGCAGCAACACTAAAACTGGGAGCAGGATAATAACCTAATCCTACACTTTATCATATTCAAGAATATAAACACGTTTTTTAGCACAACACACACAGAGTAAAAAAAAAACACTACCTTTCACCCGGCACTGTCGTTCACGCAGTGCTCTCTCTCCCTAGTATGAAGCTTCCTATCTTGCATATGTGGGCATGTGCAAAACAGCGAAACACCACGTCACTGGAACTGTGAAGCACACAGTTCTATACAAGAATTTTTGTATTTTTTTCATAAACTAGGGGATGGCTACTGACATTAAGCTTAAGGATTATATAATGTACAAATATAAAGAAAGAATTAAAGGTAAAAGGACTCATTATATTGAATGTTATTGATAATATCAAGAGAAAATAGGGGACACTGTTCCACAGTTCCTATACACAAACTGCCACTGGGAGTTTTGCGAGCCTACCAGATAGATGGAAGAGCATTGTAGAAAACGAAGGAGAGTATATTTTAGATTAAAAAAGAACTTTGTTTATCTTAATTTTGAAAAATAAAAGAAGTATAAAAAAGCACATTATTTATGGGATAACCCAATATATTGCTGAGCTTGAAAGGATGAAAGGCAGAGTCAACGTTGGTGGAGTTTGAACAGTGTTGCATTCTTGAGCAAAACACTTCATTTCACGTTGCTCCAGTTCACTCAGCTGGCAAAAATGAGTAATCCTGTGACAGACTGGTATCCCGTCTGTGAAATTTTTTTTCCCACAAGAGTTCTGGACCCCAGTAATGAACTCATTTGCATACAGCTAATCAGAGCTCACCTTGACCTTGTTGTCAAGTTAACAAACACACTCTACCAAGTAAACGCAAGACAAAGAACGGTGTTGTAAATCATTTGACTGTGGCCATGCTGGAGCACAGCCTTTAGTCGAGCAAATCAACCCCGGGACTTATTCTTTATAAGCCTAGTACTTATTCTATCGGTCTCTTTTGCCGAACCGCTAAGTGATGGGGACGTAAACACACCAGCATTGGTTGTCAAGCAATGCTAGGGGGACAAACACAGACACACAAACACACACACACACACACACATACACACACACACACACACACACACACACACACACACACACACACACACACACACACACACACACACACACACACACACACACATATATATATATATATATATATATATATATATATACATATATACGATGGGCTTCTTTCAGTTTCTGCCTACCAAATCCACACACAAGGCTTTTGTCGGCCCGAGGCTATAGTAGAAGGCACTTGCCCAAGATGCCACGCAGTGGGACTGAACCCGGAACCATGTGGTTGGTAAGCAAGCTACTTATCACACAGCCACTCTTGCACCTATAACTTTATGTTATTACTTGTAATTATAGGCAATTTATTGCATCTACATTCGATATAAAAACCGTAGGCGATTGTTCACCAATAGATGGTTGCTAGGCTACTAGGCTACATCGACATGACCTCTAATGTATACTTTCAGCCAATAGTCATGAGTTTTGAGCCTGCATTGAGTGCATTGGATGCAGGGGGATTTTTAAAGCCATATTTGGGTAAAAAAAAAGGTGCGTTTTATAGGCCATCAAGTACGGTAGTTTGATAGTTGAGCTCTGATTGGCTGTATGCAAATGTATTCATAACTGGGGTCCGGAACTCTCATGGGAAAAAAAATTTCATGTCCTGTCCAGGTGAAGGAATATATATGCCATGGAAACTGCGAAACCAGTTCTTATGAGCCGGTATGACACGAGAAGATAACTTTGCTCTTTACCCCGCCCCACTCCTTCTCTCAGGCATTGTATATCTAGGACCACATTATTTGATGTATGCTCCCACTTTCTTTTATAATGGTAAGGTATAATCTAAGGGTGTTTGAGCTGTTATTTCTTGGCAACCATATAGGGGTTTCCCTTATGATAATAATGATAGTGGTGGTGGTAATGATGATGATAGTGATGATGATGATGATGATGATGATGATTATGATGGTGATGATGTTGATGATTGTAGGAAGAGAGTGGTGTTTATTATTGTGATGATGATAATGATGATGATGATGTCGATAGCACACACACACACACACACACACACACGTACACACACACACGTACACACGCACACATATGCACATGTACACGCACAAACATGCACACACTCATGCACACACACATGTACACACATACATGCACACACACACATGTACATGTACACACACATGTAGTACACACATGCACATACACATGTACACACACACATGCGCATGCACACATACACACGTATACACACATACATATGTGCGCACACACACACGTACACACACACACTCACACAACTGGCTTCCACACATTTTCCATTTACCAAATTCACTCACAATGCATTGGTTTGCCCCGCTTTGTAGTAGAAAACATTTGCTCAAGGTGCTGCACAGTGGGACTGAACCTGAAACCGTGTGGTTACAGAGTGAGCTTCAATAGGTCTGTCTCATCAGAAGCTGGCCCGGGGCTATATAACAACAGCAAAAACAAAAGCTTTAAATGTTCTCCAGTCATAAAATTGCCTTTGGTTACGTGCTCTATTGTTTAGTAGAGAGAGAGAGAGTGAGAGAGTTAGAGAAGGGGAGAGAGAGAGAGAGAAGGGATAGAGAGAAAAGAAAAGAGGGAAAGAGAAAAGAAGGGAGTTGAGTGGAAGAAGAGGAAGAAGATGAGAGAGGATGAGAGGGAAAATCTGTATGCGTGTGTGTGTGCATGTATGTGCATGTATACATACATTCTCATAAATATATATATATATATACATATATATATATATATATATATATATATATATATATATATATATATATATATATATAATGATGATGACATACTCACTTACACACACAGGTATATGTATATATGTATGTATGTATGTGTATATATATATGTATATAGATATATATACACACACACACACATAAATATATATATATATATATATATAATGATGATAACACTCACACAAATATATGTATATATGTATGTATGTGTATATATATGTATATAGATATATACACCTACATACATACATACATACATATATATATATATATATATATATATATATATATATATATATATATATATATATATATATATGTATGTATGTATGTATGTATGTATCATATAAGTATTCAGTCTGGAAGATGTATATGTATGTAAGTATGTGTATGTATGTATGTGTGTGTGTGTGTGTGTGGCAGGGGAGGTGTGTAGTGATCTCATGTACAGATCGGAGTTTTATCTCCTACACAGATTGAAGTATATTGCATTGATAAAAATCACTGTTTTATCTCATTATATTGTCTATCACACTTTACTGATTGTGTTAGAGCTGTTGTTATTGTTGCTGTTGTTGCTGTTGTTGTTGTTGGTGGTGATGATGGCATTGGTACAAAAACAATGGCAAAAACAAAACATACATTGATATGCAAACAAGAAACTGAATAGACAGATGGTTGTGAATACTAAATCTTTTCCTGGTGAAGAATCTAACACTCAACACAGACTAGTGATTAGTGACTTCAGAGTTAGAACAGATGGACCAAAGAGAAAAAAACACAGTTTGGATAAGGCAGATATGGCAGCTAAAAATCCCTCGGTTTGATACAGGTTCAAGGAAGTACTAGGGTGACAAGCGAGTACTATCGGTGGGGTGGAGATACGGTTCTGTTTATTTCCTTTTCCTTTGTGGCTTGTATGTCCAGAAGGAGGAGAATTGAGGGTTTCTACTTTTACTCTTTTACTTGTTTTAGTCATTTGACTGCGGCCATGCTGGAGCACCACCTTTAGTCGATCAAATTGACCCCGGGACTTATTCTTTGTAAGCCTAGTACTTATTCTATTGGTCTGAGACAACTCTTAGACAACTCTTGGAGAAGTTCTGAGCATAGAATTAACCTCTGCTCCTAGTATTCATTTACCTGGGTAAGGCTATTGACAAGATACCATTCTTTGTAGTCTGGTGATTGCTAATGAGGGATATATAAATTTTGTACAGAAATGCTGTCAGTAAGGTGAGAGCTAGAAATGAATTTTTTGAGGAAGCTAGTGTGTAGAGGTGTTTGTCACGGTCCATTTCTCAGGCCTTCTAGTTTATTATAGTATTAGTCCAAGTGATAACAGAGGAATTTAAGACCAGCTGTCCATAGGAACTTCTGTATACTGATGTCTTAATTCTCATAGTTGAATTTGAAAGAAATTTGAAGGTCTGAAAGAAAATCTAGAAATTTGAAGGTCTGAAAGAAAATCTAGCAAACACCAAAGTTTTGGTCTGCAGGAAAGAAAGATGGTAGAATTCTATTAATATTTTTGAGATGAGCATGATTGATATTCTGAAAAGGAATTGAAAGGGGTAGATTTTTATGATGAGCGTGTATAAAGTATACAAAGTGCAATATCGAATAGTAGAAAAAAGGGTATGGGTAATGAATATGGAGGATGGAGTGAAGGCTGAAAAGAAATGAGATGAGTATGTTTCTGCTGGATGAGTAATAATAGCAATACATGGAAGACAGAACACAAATAAACTGAGAGAAGAACTCAATATAAAAATAATCAAATGTAATGTGTAAGAGAGAAGACCGTCACAACAGAGATGTGATGCATAAGGAGAATGACAGTTGGATAAAGAAGTCATAAGAGATCTAAATGGAAGGAGTCTGTGGAGGAGGAAAACCAATCAAGACACGGGAAGAAGTGATGAGATGCTGTGCTGGAGAAGAAGAGAAGCCTCATCCAACCAAACATAGTTATGTGAACAAATTCCACTGGTTCTATTCATTGGCATAACTTGTCAAAAATACAATTTCAAGATGGAGGCCTTTATATACATCTGTGTGCAAAATAAGAACAGTAGGGCTGTCGTGAAACACTTTTGTGCTCCTTCTTTGTATGTATGCATATGTGTATGTATACACACATACACACATACACACACACACACACGCACACACACACACACACGCACGCACACACACACACACGCACATCATTTAATGTCTATTTTCCATGCTGGTATTGGTTGGATGATTTTATAGGAAGTGGTTAGGCAGAAGACTGCACCAGGCTTCACTGTCTGTTTTGGCAGGGTTTTTTTACCACCCTCTCTGGACTGAGCAGCTGTACCACCGGCTGTAGGGCAGTGCTACTCAAAGTGGTGGTCTGCAGAATGGTGCCGGTCCACGAGCCATCAGCTGCTGGTACACTGCGAGTTTCCAGATAAGAAAGAAACATTATACAATGCTAATAAAATGCTAATGCAATATTGTATTATTTTCTCTTTTGCTCTTTTAGTTGTTTCAGTCATGTGACTGCAGCCATGCTGGAGCACCGCCTTTAGTCAAGCAAATCAACCCCAGGACTTATTCTTTGGAAGCCTAGTACTTATTCTATCAGCCTCTTTTGCTGAACTGCTAAATTACAGGGGACGTAAACACACCACCATCGTCAAGCGATGTTGGGGGGACAAACACAGACACACAAACATATACACACACATACATATATATATATATATATATATATATATATATATATATATACATATATACGATGGGCTTCTTTCAGTTTCCGTCTACCAAATCCACTCACAAGGCTTTGGTTGCCCCGAGGCTATAGTAGAAGACACTTGCCCAACAAGCTACTTACCACACAGCCACTCTTGCACCTTTTTGTCTACAAAATAAATATAAGATAAAAAAAAAATTATCAATTTTTATTATATTCATTATATATATATTGTTTCCGGTATAAATTAATATTACTAAGAAATATTACTGGCACATAAGAAAAAAAAACTGCTGGTACACCACATTAGATAGTTTGAGAAGCACTGGTCTAGGCCACTATCTTTTCAGCCTTATATTTTAAGGTCGAAAGGGAAATAAATCTAATTTCTCCCCCTTTTTGCTTCTTTCTGTTTTCTTTTCTGTTTTCCAGTTTTTCAACCTTCCACCTTTTATATCTACTTCTTTCTCACCTTTTCTCACCTTTTCACTCATCCTATCCTTCTATTTTTAGCTTGTTATGCCATGTGGGCAGTGCCTGAAGATTGTGCTGAGACATCAGACATGTTAAAAAAAATACTGTCTGGCATGGTTTCATTAGCACATAAAAGCATTTCTTGTGTTTATCAAATAATAATTGTAATATTTATCTCTCACTAGATGGAGCTTTTTTGATCTTACCATCAAAGAACAGAATACTATGTATATATATATATATATATATATATATATATATATATATCTGTGTATGTGTGTGTGTGTGTATGTGTGTGTACATACATATGCATGCATGTATGGCAATGAACACACAAAAAAGACAATGTAAGAAGAAGCTTTAAGACATTTACTAGTTAATATTTAAAAAGAAAAGAAAGAGTTTTGATGTTTCAGACAGTAGTCCTGCATCAGACAAAAATAGAGAGAGATGGTGGTTGAAAAGATAAAAAGAATGAGAAAAGGTATTTGATAAAAGTAAGAAGAGCCAGATAAATCTGCAGTTCTTTGGGGGTGAGTAAGGAAAGGAGGCAGAAGAGGGGAGGAGTGTAGAAGTTTAGGAAAGTTAAAAATTTGTTATATGCAACAAAAGCAGTATTAGGTTAAAGCAGCCATATATATATTATTTATTTTCATTTAGTCAGGTGGCTATTTTTAACTCCACTATTTGTTTACTTGCCATTTCCCAACACATCAGTGGTGACAAATTTCATTAAGCATGTTGGCTGTGAGTACACACTATTGAAGATACTCAATGAAACAGAAATGTGTCTAGCATTCTCACTTGTCACAGCTGGGACAATTTTTCATCTTCCTCCAATATATATTGTGTTTTTAAAAACAGCGCATCCATAAGAGATGTTATCTCTGTATGAATACCACAGTAAATTTGACTAAGTATGACATATAAATGAATATATATATATATATATATATATATACACACACGTATATAGGGTGCAAGAGTGGCTGTGTGGTAAGTAGCTTGCTTACCAACAAGAGCATAAGTCCTTAGGGGCAATCCTGCATAGATCCATGGATCTATGCAGGATTGCCCCTAAGTGCACAAGCTCTTGTTCCTATAACTTTGGAAAGTTGAACTATGAACTTTTATGCTTCTTTTTCTTCTTTCCATTTCCTTATTCTTTTATTCCCTTCCTCTATGTCGTCATCTCATTAATATATACCATTCTCATTTTCCCTATTTTTCCCTGATTTGTCTCTGATGATGGAATACCCCATACTCAGAGATATCCCCGAAACAGCTGTAAGACTTTGAATTTTTTCCAATAATAATATTGTATACAACTTGAGATGTTTACCTTGCCTTAATGTTTGTTGTCCTCTTTAACAAGTATATATATATATAGCCTGAATGAGCTGCATTTGTTAAAAACCTGTGAAACTGTAAGCAGTATGGAGCCAAATCAAATTGTTTTAAATGATGATAATAATAATAATAATAATAATAATAATAATAATGATAATAATAATAATAATAATAATAATAATAATGATGATGATAATATATATATATATATATATATATATATATATATATATATACACACATGTATGTATACAGACATTATAAACCACATATATCATGCTTAATGTATAAGCTCTGGTGGAGAATACTTGCTCAAAGCATTGGGTGTTAAAACACCTGAAAATCATGGAAAGTGAGATAACTCATCTTTAATCCCATTCAAGAGTGATGGACATTGATGTTTCACCATTTTTGTGGTTTCTCAAGATCAACATCAAAAATGGTGTAACACTGATATCTGTTGTTCCTGGATGGGATTAAAGATGAGTTATCTCACTTTCCATGACTTTCAGGTGTTTTAACACCTAGCATGTTTTTTAGGGAATATTCTCCACCATGTGAGACTGGAGCCTACTGGCAAATACACGAAAATTATGATTTAAGTATATGCAGTTGGTAATGTTTGTTCTTAAATATAAAGGAAACCTATGACCTAAAGAAAGACCTCCATGCTATTATAGCAAAGTAAATGATTATGTTTGAAAAAAGTTATCAAATACAACAAATATATATCTATTTCCCTCCTATGGGTGTACCTCAGTCACATAAACAAACAGACAATAATAATAATAATAATAATAATAATAATAATAATAATAATAATAATGTTGATGATGATGATGAATACTACTACTACTACTACTACTACTACTACTACTACTACTACTACTACTACTACTACTACTACTACTACTACTAATACAGCTGCACTGACCTATTCCATTAAGATCTCTATCATGTCAAATTCCAGAACAACATGCCGTCAGCTTTGCCGATCGCCCAAGCTCTACTTTGGCTTCTTTTAAAGTGTGATGGCAGCAAGTTGCAGAGGGGAAAGATAATTTCCATGATTAAAGAGAATTAAAACAAGTGTAAGAGAGGATAAACTGTCAACTATTGGTATTATGTGATAAACTGTTTCAGTTTCGGTTATCTATTGACAGCATCAGTGATGTCATTATAAAGAAAAGAAGAAACAAACTCTTCTGTTTTTATATTTTTAATTTTTTTTTTTTGCTTTTACATTTTTATCTCTTAATCTTGTCACAGTTTACGAATTATGTTTCATTATCTGGCACCATTTTGCACCAATATTTCACTTCTAACAACAAGATATTTTCCGACACTGGCAACACACATTCCTCGTCTCATTTTTACTATTTGTCTTGAAAACTGAAGAAGTTAAGCTTTGTGTTATAATGGAGTGACTTTTTCTCATTTTGGAAATGAATTTGTCATGTATCATTGTGGTATTCTTGCCAAGATCTCATGCTGCTTGAACCTTCCCTACTGTGTGTGCACCCCCCACACACAAACACACACACACACACACACACACACAAACATTGACATACATGCTTGCATAAGCTTAAGCACACATCGACAAACACATGCACGTCCATTAATACACATAAACACACTCATGACCACAGATAGATACATACACATACACCACCATAAATTAATACATGCATACATTTCCATAACAAATACACACACACACACACACACACACACACACACACTTCACAATAAACAAATACACACACACACACATTTTCTTGCTGTTGTCTTCATTGTCATTTCCATGCCAAGTTGAGATCATGTATGTAGTTACTTCATCATCATCATCATCATCATCATCATCATCATCATCACCATTTAATGTCTGTTCTCTATGCTGGCAAGGTTTGGACAGTTTGACTGGAACAGGTAAGCTGAAGGGCTGCACCAGGCTCCAGTCATCAGTTTTGTCATGGTTTCTACAGCTGGGTGCCCTTCCTAACACCAACCACTTTACAGAGTGCACCAGGTCCTTTTTTTTTACATGGTGCCACATGAACACTTTTTATATGGCACTGGCACAGGTGTTCTTTACATGGTACCAGTGTAGGTGCTGTTTTGCATGGTACTGGCATGTGTGCCTTTTATGTGGTACCAGCACGGGTGCTTTTCACCTACTAAAAATAACAGCCAAATCTCTCACAAATCATATCCAATTATCTCAAAAAATTTTAAAACACTGTGTGTAATGTAGTGCTAAGTATGAAAGATATCTGGTCATGGCTGAAACCTCTTTAACCCTAGGTCTGCTCAATCAAGGTCAGCCTGGAGGTGAACATCGAGGGCTTTGTATTGGAACATGATAATATTCTGGCCAATACTTTTGAACAAAGAGCTTTTCAATTATTCTCTGACAAAACAGAATTCTTCAGCCTTTCTCTCTATATGTAGCAGTCATCATGTATTATACACCTGCAGCACATTGATGACCCTATAATGAAAGTCTTTCTGGTTAAATTGAGTTCTTCAGCTGCCTTACCACTTTTGTCTAACCAGCTCCGGATGTTGTCCATCCATTGCATTCTATGCCTGCCTCTTGATCTACTACCCTCTACTCTTCCTTCCATGATAATACTTTCCAGGCCATATCCTATCCCTGAGAAAGGCAATTTCTCTAGACATAATCTGCTCTAATTAACACCTGCCCTATTGCTCCCACATCAGACATCTGTGAAGAGATGGAAATTATTGTAAGTGATAACCTTCAGTACTATAGGGAATTTCTCTCTCTCTCTCTCCCTCTCTCTTCTGTCTCAGTCAACATCAGAATAGTTTCTTCAAAGCCACATTAACTGGACAGTTTCTCATTTAGAAGACAGACATTAGTAAATAGTTGTTCACAACTGAAGCAGCATTAATGCCAAAAGACAATATTTACCCCATTTAATAGACGGGGGTGGGGGTGGGGGCTCTGAAAGGGGTCTCAGGGAGTAGTGTCCCTGCCTTCCTGAGCTAGTTTTCCACCACATTCTTAAAAATCGTGGTAGAGGCCTTAATCTTGGAGCCACTCATGCTTAGAAAGTGAGGTTGGGGGTAAGCAAGGGAATTCCCCACCGGAGTAAATCCAGCTCCATAAAGGCCTCATGATAGCAAGGGAGAATGGGCACCAGCTAGCCTGCCCAAAGGTTGAGGTGGGCTGCACCTACCTGCGTCAGTTGCTACAACATTGAGGTAGATCTGGCCACCCCCGTTAATGGGGGACAAAACCTGGATTTAAAACACTGGATGATGATGATGATGATGATGATTTAAATGCAGATGTGTTAAAACACAGAACACTGTGGTAGTTACCATGAAAGAAACTCTCATTTTGGCTTTTGGTGTATGGCAATGGTGGATGCTTTATCACCCCACTAGCGATGTAAACAAGAGTGCTTATATGCACCAAAAGCCAATATGAGTGTGTCTTTCATAATAAGTACTGCAGTGCTCTGTGGTCTGACACAACATCCACTTTTAAGTGGGAAGAGATATTACCTGCAGGGCATCAGTCTTTAGCTTTTAACAGCCTTAATCAAAATCAAGTTATTATCACATTCCTTGTGTTAATTAAGCAGACCTATTATCAAAAGTATTCCAGTCATGGCAGCCCCATCTTTTATTTAGACATTATATATTTAGTGTTGTATTAACTAGTGTGGCTTTTCTTTTCTTAGGTAATATGGTCTGATTTGAGGAAAATTTGTTTCTATTTCTTGCAGGATGATTGACCATGGAAGGGCCTCACCTCTTTGTTGGCTCATGCTAAACAAGTCTTTTGTCATTGATGTAACCAAAGTCTTTGACATGTTTGGCAATGTAATCTGATAAATTTGTCCATATATAGAATCTATCTGTCACTAAATGATTATATTAATACAGAAAACATTTTACAACACCAAGTCTATCCTGCATTAGATAACTATCAATATATCTAAGATGATGTGCTTATAAAACACAACTACACACACACACACACACAGCCGCACACACACACACACACACACATGCACACACCCACACACACAAACACACATACACACACACACAGCCGCGCACACACACAGCCGTGCACACACACAGCCGTGCACACACACACACACACACACACAGAGTCACACACACACACAGCCCCCCCCCACACACGTGCACACACCCACACACAGTTTCACACACACGCACACACACACACACACAGAGTCACACACACACACAACCACACACAGAGTCACACACACACACACAACCACACACACATGCACACACCCACACACACAAACACACAGTCTCTCTCTCACACTCACACACACACACATACACACACACATAAATGTTCAAACGTTCTAAATCATATCCATATCTTTCTGATAAGTAAGTCTTCACACACCAATGATCAACAATCATTGGTTATGGTCACTAACACTTTACAGTCATTAATTCCTGCTATGTCTTTTCTACTACTACTACTACTACTACTACTACTACTACTACTACAGTCTCTGCTTTGATGAACTCACTGACAAATTTGCCCTTCTGTCTAAACCATACCATGCACCAATCTTTTCATGCCCATCCTATCAGACCTTGTACTTTTTTATAGCTGTATTTTGTATTTTACTGGAATTTTTTTGTCTGCCCAAGCTTTGGCTAATGTTACTTCTTAGATGAACATAAATAAATTCATTCAAAACGACTGACTTCTAACAAATTGTCACAATATCATGTTGTAGCCACCCTTAAATGCCACCTGTTTGTTTTCTGTCCACAGAGAGGTCTCAAATATACTGACAGAAGAGTTACATGTAAATGTCTACCAACAGAGCAGTAGTTCAAATCTTGAAGTTTTTGCTAAACAGCCTTTGGAAAAAAGCTTAAATTTTAAGAGGTTTGTTTGTTTAATAGTTTTTTATCTGATTAATTAAATAATTTTATTCATTATCAGATCATTAAGAATGAAATGTGTGATTTTCTTATGCACCAAGTTTAACAGTCGTTAACTCTAATTTTTTATCCTGACAATTCTTTGTTTTACAACATTGAAGAGTTACACCATCACTTTTCGAAATGCAATTCATGGTGTCTGATTATATTGTGAGTTTTTTTCTTGTAAACCAATTTTTGTGAACCCATGGAGAAATAAAAAATTCACGTTGTTTATGAATATGAGTTCCGTCATGGAACCAATACATTCAGATAGCTTGAAACATCAATGTTTGGTGAAGATGTGGTGAATGATTGCACTGTACATCGATGGTTTGAGAAGTTCCGATCTGGTGACTTTACTCTTGAAAATCAGCCCTGTGGTAGACCTGAGACCAAGGGGGATAATGATGAGCTGGAAACTGTAGTGGAAGTGGATATGAACTATGCATGAGTTAGCAGCAAAGTCTGATGTTTCGATTCCAACTGTTTTGGACCATCCGAAACAAATCAGCAAGGTAAAGAAGCTGGACAAGTGGGTACCATACGAACTGAACGAGCGTCAAATGACACAACATCTTGAAACTTGCTTTTCTTTGCTGTCACAGTATAAAAGTGAACCATTTTCACATTGTATTGTTATGTGTGATGAAAAATGGATTCTTTTCAACAATAGCAAGCATTCTGCATGGTGGTTGGATAGAGACGAAGTAGCAAAACACAACCCATAAAAGAACATTCACCAAAAAAAGCTAATGGTGTCTGTTTGGTGGTCCGGCACTGGTGTCATCCACTACAGCTTCATGAGACTTGGTAAGTCAATTACAGCGGGTGTATACTTCAACTAATTGGATGAAATGATGAGTGAGCTTGCAATTAAACAACCGAGATTAGTCAATAGAGACAAGCCAATTCTCTTGCAAGACAATGCTTGACCACCTGTTGCACAAAGAACGCTACTCAAGTTACAGGAACTGAACTTGGAAGTACTCTGTCATCCACCATATTCACCAGACCTTGCACCAACTGACTATCACATTTTCCAGGCTTTAGACAACTTTTTGCAAGGAAAAACTTCAAATCTGAAGAAGATGCAAAAATAGCCTTTTGTGATTTCCTCACCTCTTGCTCTCCAGAATTCTTTGCTGCCAACATAAATAAGCTGCCGATAAAACGGCAAAATTGTATTGATAACTTAGGTGCATACTTTGATTAACTGCATCACCTTTTCTTGAGATAAAATGAAATAAACTTTCAGTTCAAAATCGAACATTTCATTCTTAATGACCTGATAGTTAATTAAAGTTGCTTCACTATTTAATGCAGTGTTTTAGTAGAGCTAATCTTTTAGGTAGTAAACTTATACTTGGTGAATGGTTTAATGCAACCATCTGATCTTTGGATATTTTTAATGGAGTTCATTATGCTTGCAAGAATTTAGACCAAATTTTGAGTTTGAGATTAATATTTTTTCTCTTTCTCAAATGAGTCTTAAATATCTAAAAAAAGAAATAAAGAAACAAAAACACAAATAAAGGTTACAATTCTATATTTCTTAGATGAGGAATTTATATAATGTATTCTGTTTATATTTGTCAGACTGATTTACTCCTCGTGATTGCTGATTTCACTACATTTCAGCTGTTATACATTCTAGCCTCCTTCAGGTGTCTTGTGTTGAATTCGATTGTTGTATCAGAGCATAGTAAAAAAAGATGTTGGTTAATGCAGTTCAGTCACCTAGAGGTTCTGAGTTCAATCCCATGCAACACACTAAGGTAATTAACACAAAATCAACTGAAGGAAAAAAAAAAATGTCATGAAATACAGAGAGCATAATAAAAACAGTGTACAGCTGTGGATCAAATAAAGGTTTAGGTTTGAAATTCTGATAGAACAACCGAGTTCAACATTAGACACCGGAAGAAAGCTGGAGCATACAACAGTTGAAACGGAGTGAAAGCAACAACAACCAAGATGACGACACCAGCCTGACTAATATAAAGGGTATACATAAAGGGTCAATAGTACATTATTTACATTATTTACATTTGACGGATGTTTGTCCTCATCTTGTTTGTTGTTAACACGTTTCAGCTGATATACCCTCCAGTCTTCATCAGGTATCTTGGGGAAATTTCGAACTTGGGTTCTCATTTGTAAGGTATTTTTCGATATTATTATTATTACTATTATTCAGGTCACTGCCTGGAATTGAACTCGGAATCTTGGGGTTAGTAGCCCGTGCTCTTAACCACTATGCCATATGACCGTGGGCATATGGCATAGTGGTTAAGAGTTCAATTCCAGGCATATGGTGTAGTGGTTAAGAGCACGGCCTACTAACCCCAAGATTCCGAGTTTGATTCCAGGTAGTGACCTGAATAATAATCATCATCATCATCATCATCGTTTAACGTCCGCTTTCCATGCTAGCATGGGTTGGACGATTTGACTGAGGACTGGTGAAACCGGATGGCAACACCAGGCTCCAGTCTGATTTGGCAGAGTTTCTACAACTGGATGCCCTTCCTAACGCCAACCAATAATAATAATAACATCATAAAATATCTTAGGAATGAGAACCCAGGTTCAAAATTTCCCCAAGACACCCGATGAAGGCTGGAAGGTATATCAGCTGAAACGTGTTAACAACAAACAACAAGATGAGGACAAATATCCGTCATATGTAAATAATGTACATAATTCCTCATCTCTTAAATATAGAACTGTATTAGGGTCAATAGTCTTGTCCTTTCTTCTGACTAAATGATTAAAAAAAAAAAAAAAAAAAATTACCTAACCCTCTCTCAAATCACATGTCATGTGTCACAACTGTATAATCTTGTCATCTTTCAAATCATAAGCTTATCCTTAGACGATACTCCTAACAGCTTTTTGTGGAATTTAGCAGATGAGAGACAGCCTTCTCCTGAAGAACTGAACTCAACTAACCATGCTAATGAAATATTTGTTCACTTTTTTGACACTGAATGACCTGAAACTATCCTTGATCTTTTGGTCCTGTGATATAAACTTCCTGTTTTAACCCTTTTGTTACTGTATTTATTTTGAGATGCTCTGTATTTCTTTCAATTAATTTTAAATATAACAAAGAATTTAGTAAAATAACTTAGTTATCATTAAACTAGTGTTAGGAACATAAATTGCGACTAAGGTTTGGTGGAAGATTTTTTATTCAAAACTTATGAAAATAAAACATTTTTACTACAGAGCCAGAGGCGGTTTCAGACGGTTCGGTATCAAAAGGGTTAAAGTAATTGAAGTTAAAACTTTAAATTACTATTATTGTGTCTCTTTGTATAGTGTTTGCAGTGTGTTGTGTTGTATGTTGCGGTTATATTCTATGTTCTATGTGTATGAGTTAGATTTTGCAGCAAAACTTTATTAATATTGTGTAACACAGTCAAACATCTTCTATTTGCAGTATATTCAGTTTGTCTCGCCAGAATGAATCAGGGAAAGGACTTGAAAATTTAGGGGCAGCCATTATACCACTAAAGGTAAGTGTTACTGAAGTGTTGAAGGCACATTTGAAATTTTTCTTGTATTTCTTGTATTTCTACAGGGTGTCCACAAAGTCTGGGTACATGAGATTAACACGTACTTTAAGAAATTATTATTTCTTATATTTAATTGTTTATGCTATGATTTTATTTACTCCATGTATCCACATGAGGATTAACACATACTTCAAGAAATTATTATTTCTTATATTTAATTGTTGATGTTATTTTATTGACTCCATGTACCCAAACTTTGTGGACACCCTGTACAGTTATATATGTATATGTGTGTATATCTTTGTGTTTATTCCCCCACACTTGGTAAATGGTGTTGGTTTGTTTACATTCCTGTCACTTAGTGATTCGGCTAAAGAGGCTAATAGATTTAAAAATAAGTACTGGGGTCATTTTGCTTAGCTAACCCCTTCAAGGTGGTGCTCCACTATGGCCACAGTCCAATGTAAAAGATAAAGATTTACCTTCCTATTGTACCTGTATACAGGAAGATAGACTAAATTGTTAAGAATGAATATTTTGCATAAAAGGAATACAAAAAATGAAAATAAATGAAATCAAAATGGAATAGACAGGACAAGATCAGAGAGAAGAGGAGACATTGAAGAGGTCACAGAATGTATGATAAAAGAACTCTGACAATCATCATCATCATCATCATCATCGTCGTTTAATGTCCGCTTTCCATGCTAGCATGGGTTGGACGATTTGACTGAGGACTGGCAAGCCAGCAGGCTGCACCAGGCTCCAATCTGATCTGGCAGAATTTCTACAGCTGGATGCCCTTCCTAATGCCAACCACTCCGAGCGTGTAGTGGGTGCTTTTATGTGCCACCGGCACAAGTGCCAGTAAGGCGACGCTGGTAACGATCAAGCTCAAATGGTGCTATTTACGTGCCACTGGCATGGAAGCCAGACAGCTGCTCTGGCAATGATCACGCTCGGACGGTGCTCTTAGCGCTACACTGGTACAGGTGCCATCATGATTTCGAATTCACTTGACATATATATATATATATATATATATATATATATATATATATATATATATGTATATACGTACATATGTATCTGTGTTTGTGTGTGTGTGTGTGTGTGGGGGGGGTTGTGTTGTCCCCCACTACTGCTTGACAACTGGTGTTGGTGTGCTTACATCACCATGACTTAGCAGTGTCGCAAAAGAGACCAATAGAATAAATACAAGTCTTAAAAAAAATAAAAGTACTGCGTCAATTCATTCGACTAGACTTCTTCAAGGGCAGCACCCCAGCATAGCTGCAGTCTAATGACTGAAACAAGAAACAGATCCCCATAATATAACAAATTGTCAGTTAAAGTTTAGACAGTGTCACGTGACAACTCACTGGGGCTGCCTGCTGGAGCCTAGCAGCAGGTATTTAAAGGGAAATTTGACAAGACAGTCATTCGGCCACTGACACTCGTTGACGCTGCATCGAAGAGGCCAGGGAACAGAAGAAAGAAGACATGCACTCAACACCAGAGCTGAAGACACCTCCGAAAGGTGGGGCCCTGCCACGTCAAAATTGTAGAGGAGTAGGGGCCGAAACTGGATGTGGTTCCTCCTGATGATGTCTGGAGCTAACTGGATCCTATAAAGGAGCTGTTGTGGTAGCAGACCACGAAACATGGTTGAAATCCCCCACTGGGTGTGATTTCCTTTAACAGTACAAGAACTGACTCTGTACTAACTTAGTAATGACCTTCTCTAGTACTACAAGATCTAGCCCAGCTAGCTGTGACTTTTGCAGTAGACAAGAAGGGCTGACGCTGTACCAGCTCAATTAGTTATAATTCTCTCTCTTTAACGAAAAAGATCCCCAAATATAACAAATTATGAACTGTTTCACAGCTGGGCCAGTGTTCTGGCCGTTTAACTGGGTGTGGTTTTCTCTAACAGTACAGGAATTAATTCTACTAGCTTAGCTATGACCGTTTCTAGTACTACAAGAACTAGCTCACTATCAGCTCAGCTAGCTGTGACTTTTCCAGTAGACAACAAGGGCTGACTTCATACCAGCTCAGTTAGTTATAATTCTCTCTCTATAACAATACAACAGTAACAGACTATCTACAAGAAATAAAAGCTGTTAGGCAAATTTAATTATCCAATTATGTCATTATAGGAATATTAAGTGTCCCACAGAGAAATCAGATTCTACAGAGCCAAGGTTTGGGTAGTGGTGGGTAGTAATGGAAAGGTTGTCAACCTTATCGTCTTTATTAAACAGAGTTGCTAAAGTGGAAAAGCATTTGGCAGGAATAAAACTAATATGCTACACTCCAGGAATCAGTACTGATTGAGGAATAAAGTTACTGTAATATCTAGAAATTAATGAGAGAGCTGCTTTGAAGAATTATGCCATGCGAGGACGGGATTTTCATCATCATCATTATTATCTTCGTCATCGTCATTGTCGTCGTTGTCGGCATCATCATCATCATCCTCATCATCATAGTTGTCATCGTCGTCGTTGTCATCATCATCATCATCATTGTCATCATCATCATCATCATCATCATCATCATCATCATTGTTTTAATGTCCAATTTTCAATGCTTGTGTGATTCGGATGGAGTTTATTGAGGTAGATTTTTTTTTATGGCTGGATGCCCTTCCTGTTACCAACCCTTACCTGTTACCAAACAAGGTAATATTTCTCCATAGCCAGACGTGTTTTGCAGAATATTAGAAATAAATGACATTCATTTACAACAATCCCGCAATGTTGAGACAAGGACACAGAAACAGACAGACAGACAGACAGACAGACAGGCAGACACTCACACACACACATGTGTGTGTGTGTATGACAGATTGTATCTTTCAGTTTGCATGTATGTAATCCATTCACATCTCACAAGGCTTTCTCCAGCCTGGGGCTATAGTAGAAGACACTTGCTCAAGGTGCTCCACTGTGGAATTGAACCAACACCCATGTGGCTGGGGAGCAGAGATTTCTTATCCACACAGCCACACCTGCACCTCTCAGTAAAAATACAGTTCGGTTTTAGTTTTTATTTTCACAGATTTAAGTAAGTGATGATATTTCTGTGCTTGAGAAGACCTGCCCAGCAAATGAAAATCCATGTCCATGATCCCCACCCTGCCTCCACAACCCACCCATGCTCACCACCACTGTATCCCCCCTCCCTTCTATTTTGTCTCTTGTATCCACCTACCTGCCTGCACACTGTATACCCCGGTTAGATCGCTTCCTTTCCTCCCACCTCTCACTCCTACTCTCCTTTTGAAATCTTGTGACCTCATCTCCTTACCCACCTTCTTCAATCCCTGGTCCTCTCCACTATATACAACCATCCTGTAACTAGGGTTTATTGGTCCCTGCCTCCTCTCTGTCACATCTTCACCATCTTTCTCTCCTCTCTCTCTTCTCCATCTGAGGTAGCCATACAAGGTAGTATCACAAGGTTCCCAGATTAGTTATGTTTAATAAAAAACAACTTATTTACCTAAATTTTAATATCATCTCCTTCGAAATAGTCAGTGGCTGTGTGGTAAGAAGCTTGCTTACCAACCACATGGTTCCAGGTTCAGTCCCACTGCGTGGCACCTTGGGCAAGTGTCTTCTACTATAGCCTCGGGCCGACCAAAACCTTGTGAGTGGATTTGGTAGACGGTAACTGAAAGAAGCCTGTCGTATATATGCATATGTATATATGTGTATATGTATATGTGAGTGTATATGTTTGTGTGTCTGTGTTTGTCCCCGCAACATTACTTGACAGCCGATGGTGGTGTGTTTACGTCCCCGTAACTTAGCGGTTCGGCAAAAGAGACTGATAGAATAAGTACTAGGCTTACAAAAAATAAGCTCTGGGGGTCGATTTGCTCGACTAATGGTAGTGCTCCAGCATGGCCAGAGTCAAATGACTGAAACAGAATAAAAGAATAAAAGAATAAAAGAATAAAAGAATGTGCAACAATACTCTGGTTCCAGTATTGCTGCCACTTTTGGAATCCAGGCTGGAGGTGAGTTGACAGTTGTTGCCATTGTTATTGTGGTCACCACTGCTGCCTTGGCAGAAACATTAGGATGCCGGGCGAAATGCATAACAGTATTTTGTCTGTCTTTACGTTCTGAGTTCAAATCCTGCTGAGATCAGCTTTGCCTTTCATCCTTTTGGTGGGAGTTGATAAATTAAATACCAGTTGTTGTACTGAGGTTGATCTAACTGACTGGCCCCCTCCCCCGAAATTTCGGGTGTTGTGCCTAGAACAGAAAAGAATTTACCACATGGTTTAATACCACCACCATCATCCCCCCACCAAACCACCACCACCACCACCACCACCACCACCACCACCACCACCACCACCACCACCACCACCACCACCAAGACCACCATCATCTTTTAACATCTGCCTTTCATACTGGCATTGGTTGGACAGTTTGACAGGATCTGATGGGTCGAAGGTCTGCCTCATGTGCCAGTGTCTGCTTTTGGCATGGTTTCTAAAGCTGGATGCCTTTCCTAATGCTACCCACTTTACTGAGTATCCTGGGTACTTCTTTCATGGCACCAGCACTAGTGAAGTTGCCACCACCACTGCCCCCCCCCCCCCCACCACTACCTGGGCTTTGACGGTCTTCTGTGGAGTCTTCTCTGTAAATGAGCATTCACAGGTCTGGTCTCCAGCAGCCCAGGGTTAACTTCCCTCCACCGTTGCTGCCAATTGCAGAAGCTCCGCTCCATACGTATCATGGGCATTCACTTTGCTTTCCTGATGAAGCCATTATAAAAAAAAAAACAAAAAAAAAAACAGAAGCAAAAAATGCCAAAAGGAAAAAAAGCCAGAAAATAAACAAATTGATAAAAAACAAAACAAAAACGAAAATTAAATATTCCTCGTTCTAAATGGATATTTGTTAGATTTCTGTTTAAAATTGAATGTGCTTTTGGCTTCAGTTTAGCTTTTAAAAAAATATAACAAAAAAACCAGAGTTTTCTGAAATTTAATCTCATTTCATGAAATCTTCATTTGGTAAAAACATATTCCATGAAAAACTTTTTTTTTTTAATTTAGAAATAAAATTCTCAATCAGGAAATAATAGTTTTTTTAATGTTCAAATGCTTAATGGTATTTTTTAAAATTATTATTTTTTTTTTAATTGAAACTTTCTTTTTTGTTTTTGTACTTACTGACCCACACTAGTTTAGTGTATCAATGGTAAGACTGTTGGGGGATGCTGATGATGGTAAGAATGATGATGGTAACAGATGATGATGATGATGATGACGATGATGATGTTGGCAAAGGGATGGGGGTGTTGCATATGGCTATGATGGTGGTAATGATGATGATGAAGATGATGTTGTTATTGATAATGATGATGGGAATGATGATGATAATGATGATGGTGATGATAAGGATGATGATATCAATTATGATGATGGTGATGATGACGATGATGATGATGTCGATATGATGACGACGAGGATGATGGTGGTGGTGGTGGTGGTTTGTTGTTTTTTGGCAGTGGTGGGTGGTGATAATGGTGATGGTGTTGATGTTGGTGATGGATGATTATTGTGATGAGGGTAGAGATGAAAATGGTAATGACAGTGATGATGAAGACGATGATAACGATGACAAAGATGAAGATGATGAGGATGATGATGATGATGATGAGGATGATGATGAGGATGATGATGATGATGATGATGATGATGATGATGATGATGATGATGACGATGATGATGATGACAACGACGACGACGACGATGATGATGATGATGATGATGATGACGATGATATGGCTGATACTGATGATGTTGAACATTGTGGTGGTAGTGGTAATGATAGAAGTGTTGTTGCTGTTGTTGTTGTTGTTGTTGGTGGTGGTGGTAGTGTTAGTGGTAGTAATACTGATTGCTGTAGTGGTGTTTGTGTTGGTGACAGTTGTTGTTGTGATGCTTATTGTGTTGTTGTTGTTGTTTAGCTCCTTCCCCTCCCCCCTATGAACCCCTTTGGTTCCTATTTTACTCAGGTGGACCCTCATAACTATTCAATGTTTTAAGAATCCCATTACATTTTTATAATTAAACATTATTAGAGGTGCATGGCTCAGTGGTTAGAGAATCAGGTTCACATTCATGAGGTAGTGAGCTTGATTCCTAGACCAGGCTGTGTGGTGTGCTCTTGAGCAAGACACTTATTTCACATTGCTCCAATTCACTCAGCTGTAGAAATGAGTCGCGACGTCACTGGTGCCAAGCTGAATCGGCCTTTGCCCTTCCCTTGAATAACATCGGTGGTATGGAGAATGGGGGATGGTAGGCATGGGTGACTACTGGTTTTCCATAAACAGTCTGGCCTGGATTTGTGCCTCAGAAAGTAACTTTCTAGGTGCAATCCCATTGACCGAAGGGGATCTTTACCCTTTACCCTATGTACTTATAATGGTGTAGAGAGGGGAATCTGGTATGCATGGGTGATTGCTGGTCTTCCACAAACAACCTTGCTCCGATTTGTGCCTTAGAGGGTAAATTTCTAGGTGCAATCTTCATGACCAAAGCGGGGTCTTTACACTTTATCCATTGGGGGTTGTATAGAAAATAAAAAAAAATATTTTGTGTATTGCAAAAGTATAAACAGTTTTTTTGCACACAAATTTTAGCAACAAACTCTTATATTGACAGTCAAGGGTCATATGAACCCAGACTGAAGACCACAGCTCTTGGTCAATCCTGACCACGTAGATTTATGATGAAAAATACTCCAGCTCTGATCACCTTTTCGTTTTCTTGGGATCAAAGAATGTCTAGGAATATATTATCAAATGTATTCTTCTTATTTTTAAGATAACAAGGAGTAATTTTAGAAAGATTTGACTGCTATTTCTAGCAGGTAGTGTGATCACATGCAGGTTTATTCTATTCTGTGTTGTTGTTGTTGTTGTTGGTGATTTTACTTTGTATCTTTTGGTTTTAAAATAGATACATCACATCCCTCCATGTGGCAACTGGAAAGAATTTTTTAGTAATAGATTTTAAGAATTAAGGACGATCCATGATATTGTCTACGATTCTGCTGCAGTCTTCAAATTCCATTTCCATTTAGACTGTCTTCTGCATGTGAAGAAAATCAGATAAGTTTATCTGATTGACAAAGCAGATTAAGAAAAGAGAGAGAGAGAGAGAGTCTTCTTTTGAAATGATAAATTTAAAGTGTTTAAAGTTTAAAATTTTTAGAACATAAAAGCATTGTAACCGAATGTGATGATCCACTTTGCATCATCAAAGAAACTTACTTGGCTTCTGTATTGGTAAGAGAAATGCAAAGACTTCCATCAAAATTTTGGAGAGCTGAACCAGAACTCTTACTCTTGAAAGCCGCTTAACTAGAGCAGCTATGTCTTTGCTATCAATATATTCATAAAGTCTTTTAAAAGCATAGAAATATTTTGAATGTCTTTGTAGGTAATTAACATCATCATCGTTTAACGTCTGCTTTCCATGCTGGCATGGGTTGGACAATTTGACTGAGGACTGGTGGACCAGGTGGCTACACCAGGCTCCAATCTGATTTGGCAGAGTTTCTACAGCTGGATGCTCTTCCTAACGCCAACCACTCCGAGAGTGTAGTGGGTGCTTTTACGTGCCACCGGCACGAGCGCCAGTCAGGCGGTACTAGCAACAGCCACGCTCGAAATGGTGTATTTTACATGCCACCTGCACAGGAGCCAGTCCAGCGGCAACGATCTCGCTCGAATGTCTTTTCATGTGCCACTAGCACAAGTTTCCAGTAAGGCGACGTTGGTAACAATCATGCTCAAATGGTGCTATCTACATGCCACCGGCACGGAAGCCAGACAGCTGCTCTGGCAACGATTACGCTCGGACGGTGCTCTTAGTGCTCCACCGGTAAAGGTGCCATCACGATTTCGCTTTTGCTGACTAGTTTCTTAAGCTGACTTCCATTTATAAAGTTAATCATTTTTTTTTTCTCTTAATGCTTCTCTGTATACAATGCAGTAAATACCGACACAGACAGGGGAAACATGTTTTTCACATAGCACTATACTTAACAGAATACCCACCATGGCAACTGTTCCATCAGTAGTTAGCTAAATACATTTGTCCCAGGAAATTCTGATTATAATAAGAAAATCCTCATTGTTATTGAAAGAGTCTTCAGCGATTTCCTCTGCTATGTCAGTACAACATACTGTTCAAACTTTTATATCCTGTATCTTGTCAGAGACATCTGGTAAATTCCATAACAAAGAAATTGTGCACAGTTCTGTCGATGCTTTCAACCATTTATAAGCCATAGCATGGTGCATTCTGTTATTTGTGCAAGACTTGGTCTTTTAAATTTTTTTACACAAATCTTCTGCTTTGTCTTATTGTGCTGTTTATTATAAAGTAGTGTTGTATGATGTTAAATGAATAGAAACATAAGTAAAGAGCTTGGTAGTGTGTCTCGGGCCAAGAGGCAGAGAGCATGAACTGTTAATATCAATGTTACTGCTTTGAAACTAGTTTAAAAATTTTATGATTTTTATGGCCTTCAGAATTATAAATAGAAGGTTATTCACTGAAATATATTGGTTTCAAATTTTGTCACAAGGCCATCAAGCTCAGGGGAGGGGGTCAGTCAATTACATCGACCTCAGTGTTCAACTGGGACTTATTTTATTGACCCAAAAGGATGAAAGGCAAAGTGAACCTCCGTGGAATTGGAACTCAGATGGACGAAATGCTGAAAAGCATTTTGCCCAGCATACTAACAGTTCTGTCAGCTCACTGCCTTAATTTACTGAAGTATATTGCTATGTAAAATGAGTTGCCATATTTGATGGTATATAAGATGCACTTTCTTTACAAAAACATCTTTCAAAAAAAAAAAAAAAAGGATCAAACTAAGTCCCACGTGCAAAGCCGAGCCTCCCATAACCTAATTTTGTCCCTGATGTTCTCTTTTTCCTGAATATGTACCGTTGAAACGGGTGTGCATCTTTTATGCTTGTGTGTCCTTTAGACCATCAAATACATTTTCACATAATTGATCAATCTGTCAGAGAGAAATAAGAAAGTTTTGGTTTTCTGTCATAAAAAGATAAAGTTAGTCTTGATTATTGGCTGAAATAGGTGAAAATTTGTTGAAAAAGCATCTTATTATTGCCTTTGTTCAATGAAAATAAAATTTAAGTGCATAAAAGAAATGTCTTAGAGAAAAAGAAAATTAGCAACTTACCATATTTTTAAAGTCTAGTATGATTAAAACAACATTTGATTATCAAAAATAGCATGCTGTAAATTAATAATGAAAATTAATATAAATAAACAAAACAATCTATTTCAGTGTTTTTTAATTATTTATGAGCATATCAATATCTTAAATGTTTTATTATTTTATCATGACAGTTAAATTCTTTTCTTTAGCCTAAAATCTCTTGAGAGCAGAAATGGTTCAACATTTAACACAAAATAAATTTTTTCTAAAAAATGTTTTTTTTTTTGTAATGTTAATGTTTTATCTAAAATTAACAATTTCGATAAATCTTATCTGATGAATTTTACTAACAAACTTTGTCAGAACCCTGAACATATTGCTACAAACCCTCAGGGTTTATATGAACTCAGGTTGGTGATCACTGGCCTAGAGTAACAAGAGAAACATGAGGATAGTTATTATAGTACAACCAGTTTAATTAATATTAGGCCTGTATCAGCTATGAACAGAATAAAACAATAGGATCCAATCAAATTAGAAATGCTCTGTTTTAGCAAGAAGTAATACAAATAGATCAAATAGTGGAACATATTTCATTGGTGAAGAAGAAGAGAAATGTAATGTTTCATATATTTCTCATTCTTTGGATGGAGAGAGAGAAAGATAAGAGATTTAATAAAGGACGAATATCCAAAATGCCAAACTTCTTCCTCGTGGCATAAAACATATTCTATCATTTGAGTTATAAACATAGATGTTGCTGTAATCTCTAATCTCAGTGATAAAAGGATCCTCTGTTTGGATGCTAGGATTACTGGAAATTGAGGACAAATCTCCTTTAATCCCACTCTACTATCTTAAAATAGGCAGGACATGTTTAACAATACATATACCAGGAAATATGAAAAAAAGGTAACAGAATGGTCTAAGTTTTGATTATACATTAGTTAGACCAGAACTGATTTGGGGTAAAAAAAAAAAAAAAAATACTTATACCAATGTGACAGTAGACACATATACAAACCTAACAGTCAGTTATGGCTGGTTTCAAAAATTAAGAGGTCCATCATAGATTATATCATAAGCTGTTATTAGTTTATTGCCAATTCAACATGGCTGTTCCATAAAAACCGACATTACTACCATTTTAACCCCAGGATGACACTTCCAGCTGGTTGTTCAATACCCTCTACACCTGGTTCAATACCATCTACACCAGGCCTGAAATTTTGTGGGCTGGGGCCAGTTGATTAGATCGACCGCAGTATACAACTGGTACTTAATTTATCAACCCCGAAAGGATGAAAGGCAAAGTCAACTTCGGTGGAATTTGAACTCAGAACTTAAAGACAGACAAAATACCGCTAAACATTTCGACTGGCATGCTAACATTTCTGCCAGCTCGCCGCCTTTATATATATACTGTAAGGGTGGTGAACCCCTACCATCTTCCAGTCATGAAACCACCATCCTGTATTATTGGTTTTGAATGCTTTGTGCTCATCCTTGGTGGTGGATTCTCATCCTCTAGAGATAGAAGTGGTTCACTTCAGTTCATAATATATAGAAAATAAGTGACATCCAGTCATTGATCTTGCAACGAGCAGCTTAGAGATTTTCTAACGAGTTAATTTGCTTGTTGCAAGATCAGTGAGTGGGTGAACTACTGTGCTTACATTTCATTATCTTTTGTGTCTTTTATGGATGAAACTTAAAATATTATGGTTAATTTGTTGCAGGAAATCTCACACATTGGAGAAGAAAAATGGTATGACTTGAATATTTCTGGCAGACGCTTGACTAAAAGTATGAAAACAATTGGGAAGATTTTCATGAAATTGAGTATTTCTGTTAAACAGGTAATTCTATCATCTTTCATATTTTGGTTAGGTAATTTCAGGTATGGCAGGAGCTGGTGTAGCTATGTGGTAAAAAATTTGTTTGCTAACTACATGGTTATGGGTTCAGTCCCACTGTGTGTCACCTTGGATAGGTGTCTTCTGGTATATTCTCTGGTTGACCAAAACCTTATCAATGGATTTGGTGAACATTGTAAGTGTATATGTGTGTGTGTGTGTGTGTCACTGTCCCCTTGACTTGACATCACATGATAGTTGTAAACGAGTATCACCATCATACAAGTGGTGTCCTTTGTTTCCAATCATTGGTTAAAACCTATCTGGACATCATCATCGTTTAACATCCGCCTTCCATGCTAGCATGGGTTGGATGATTTGACTGAGGACTGGCGAACCAGATGGCTGCACCAGGCTTCAATCTGATTTGGCAGAGTTTCTACAGCTGGATGCCCATCCTAATGCCAACCACTCCAAGAGTGTAGTGGGTGCTTTTATGTGCCACCGGCACGAGGGCCAGTCAGGCAGTACTGGCAACGGCCACACTCAAAATGGTGTTTTTTACGTGTCACCTGCACAGGAGCCAGTCCAGCGGCACTGGCAACGACCTCGCTCGAATGTCTTTTCACGTGCCACTGGCACAAGTGCCAGTAAGGTGACACTGGTAACGATCACGCTCAAATGGTGCCATTTACATGCCACTGGCATGGTGACATATAACCTTAGTTGAAAACAGGTAAAGTTTGGCAACAGGATGGGCATCCAGCTGTAGAAAATCCATTTCATTAAATTCTATCAGACTCATCTAAGCATGGAAAAGTGAATATTAAAATGGTGATGATGATGATGATAATGAATGCTAGCTGAGGATGGCAATATATAAAGAACTATGATTAATTTAATGCGTGATCATTTAAACATATGTAGCTTATTAAAATTCAAAATAACACGTGCATATATGGTCTGTGTGTGTGTGTGTGATTTGTTACACCTAGTATTTTGTTAATATGAAATATCTAATAAGCATGTCATGAAGCATATAAATAAATTAATTAATTCTATATAAATATGCATATCTAATTATATTCTGAAATTGATTTTAGTCCTAAGACATAGAGAGAATGTATGAGTCACACAACTTTTAACCCTTTTGGGTATCATTCAGCACTAGTACAGTCAGAACTGGACATGGTCTCCCCTGTAAAACTGTTCACATTTATAATTATATAAACCATTCAGTAAAGCACACAAATTCTGTATACGAACATACATATGTAACCTGCAAATTATGCATAGTGGAATGGGCGAGGATCCTAAAGGACTCCCTTGGCCCAGGGAACATCTTTAACTCCAGAATGGAGGTCTTTGGACTGTGCTCATATTTCAGGAAATTCCTGCTGGCCTATTGGAACCCACAAGATGGAACGGTCACCAGTGATCGATAGCCAAGGAGAGACAATCCTCTTTGTTGACATTGATTAGTAGGGTCCTTTCCTCCTCCATATTCTAGAGAGGCCACTCATTAGAGAGGCTTTAAGCCAACAGGTTTTGGGATCTGATGATATGCCATAAAGCTAATCCCTTTATGGATGTGAAACCTAAGGTAATCCCATAAACCAGTCTTATCTAACGTTATTATATACTGATCTGTAACTTAGAGTCTGCTTCTTTTTTCAGATTAATGTTTTTACAGACAATCAGGAAGAAAAACTAGAGGTAGTCGATAGCTTCCGCTATCTGGGTGACCAAGTTAGTAGTGGGGGTGGGTGCGCTGAAAGTGTAGCTGCTAGAATAAGAATAGCCTTGTCAAAGTTTAGAGAGCTCTTACCTCTGCTGGCGACAAAGGGACTCTCACTCAGAGTAAAAGGCAGACTGTATGACGCATGTGTACGAACAGCCATGCTACATGGCAGTGAAACATGGGCTGTGACTGCTGAGGACATGCGTAAGCTCGCAAGGAATGAAGCCAGTATGCTCCGCTGGATGTGTAATGTCAATGTGCATACCCGTCAGAGTGTAAGTATCTTGAGAGAAAAGCTGAACATAAGAAGCATCAGTTGTGGTGTGCAAGAGAGACGATTGCGCTGGTTTGGACATGTGGTGAGAATGAATGAGGATAGCTGCGTGAAAAAGTGCCACACCCTAACAGTTGAGGGAACCCGTGGAAGAGGTAGGCCTAGGAAGACCTGGGCTGAGGTGGTGAGGCAAGACCTTCGAACATTGGGCCTCACCGAGGCGATGACTACTGACCGAGACCTTTGGAAATGTGCTGTGCGTGAGAAGACCCGGCAAGCCAAGTGAGATCGTTGCCAGTGCCCCTGGACTGGCTCTTGTGCGGGTGGCACATAAAAGACACCATTTCGAGCATGGCCGTTTTCGTGCGGGTGACACGTAAAAGCACCCACTACACTCTCTGAGTGGTTGGCATTAGGAAGGGCATCCAGCTGTAGAAACTCTGCCAAATCAGATTGGAGCCTGGTGTTGCCATCCGGTTTCACCAGTCCTCAATCAAATCGTCCAACCCATGCTAGCATGGAAAGCGGACGTTAAACGATGATGATGATGATGATGATGATATATATATTACTCTTTTACTTGTTTCAGTCATTTGACTGTGGCCATGCTGGAACACCACCTTTAGTCGAACAAATCAACCCCAGGACTTATTCTTTGTAAGCCTAGTACTTATTCTATTGGCCTCTTTTGCCGAACCGCTAAGTTACGGAGACATAAGCACACTAGCATCAGTTGTCAAGCGATGTCAGGGGGATAAACACAGACACACAAACATACACACACACACACACACACACACACACACACACACACATATATATATATATACATACATACATATATACAACAGGGTTCTTTCAGTTTCCATCTACCAAATCTATATATATATATATATAGGGAGAGAATTCACAAAAAAACAAAAGACGAAGACAGGTGGTATAGACAACAAGCAGATGTATTAGTCTCGAAGTGAAAAAGTCTTTGTTTTGAGCCTATGCACCTCCACAGAAAGAAACAAGGAGAGAAAATAAAGAATGTGTAGTGGCTAGCAATCTATCACGGCAAATGCTGGATGTATATATATATATAAAAGCGCCATTTGAGTGTGATCGTTTCCAGCTTCGCCTTACTGGCACTTGTGCCAGTGGCATGTGAACAAAACATTAAACTGATTCCTGTGCAGGTGGCACATAAAAAACACCATTTGAGCGTGGCCATTGCCAGTACCGTTGGACTGGCCCTCATGCCGGTGGCACGTAAAATGCACCCACTACACTCTCAGAGTGGTTGGCGTTAGGAAGGGTATCCAGCTGTAGAAACTCTGCCAGATCAGATTGGAGCCTGGTGTAACCATCTGGTTTGCCAGTCCCCAGTTAAATCGTCCAACCCATGCTAGTATGGAAAGCGGATGTCAGATGATGATGATGATGATATATATATATGTATCTATATATATATATATATATATATATGTATATATATATATAATTAATTAATCATGTTAAAATCAAGGTATTTTAATATTAAGGACACTAAGTGAGAGTTGAGATCTGCATATCCATGTATATGCCATATACAAACACATCCATATATACTCATACATACATGGACACACCCATACACTTACACATAAATGCACACACAAATATACACATACATAAAGATATATTGGGTTGTCCGGAAAGTTCGTGCTGATTTTTAAAGGAAAGAAAATGGTCAATAAATACTTGCCATGACATTTTTAATCAACCAAATATGAACGATTTTGTTGCACAATGCGTCTCCATCTTTCCTTTAACTTGAAAATACCCTCTTCCCAGAATTGAGGTGGTTTCATGGCAAATAAGTCGAAAGGTAAGCTACTATAGATCAGCATGAACTTTCTGGATAATACAATACATGCACATGAAATTATATACTGGTGCAGTTTCATGATTGAATGTAAGTTCCAGATCCAACTTAGAGAAGGTTCCAGGTATGGTGTTTACATAAAAAAATAACACAAATGGGTTGAAGATTCACTACACCTGTTTCAAACACATTTTTTTTATTGATGAATAATTTGATTACATCCTGAAAAAAAACTGTTTTCTTCAGGTGAATTAAAATTTTAGATTTTTAATTCATCTGAAGAAAATGATATTTTTCGTGATGTAATCAAATTATTCATCAATAAAAAATGTGTTTGAAACAGCTGTAGTGAACCTTTAACCCATTTGTGATCTTATTTATATATATATATATATATATATATATACATACATATATATATATATATAAATATGTATGTATATATATATATATAGGCTAAAGTAGTGATGAAAGGCAAACAATTAGACAAGACACAACAAGGACATTTTATTTGATTTAATTCAATCTAATTTAGCTACATAATGAAGGGTAAAAAATTCATTATGTAGATTGAATTAAATTAAATCTCCTTGTCATGCCTTGCCTAATTGCTTGCTTTTCCTCACTACATTAACCTTCACCTACCGATTCAAAGAGAAGCCATCTTTAACTGTTTTGAACAACACAATCCCATAACCACAATTTCAGCTGCTGTTCAAACTGGAATTTTGGTGGCACATCTATTTGAGCACTCAAAATGCATACACATTAGTTTGAGTCTTCCTGATGAAAACTCCACATATCCTATATATATATATATATATATATATATATATATATATATATATATAATATAGATTTAATCAAAAGATTAAATGTGGTACTTAAAATGCTTGAGGCACCAGAATTTGGTAGGATAAAAACCAAAAACAAAATCAAGAGATTTGGTGAATAAAATTTGAAGTTAAGCAACAAAAATTCAATAGGTTATAGCAGTACATACGTTTCGTACAAGCTCCATTTATTCATGTAGTGAGAACACCACAGAAAATACAATGAAAATGTACTCCTCAGCTGCATAATGGAATTTCATTTTAGAAAGTCATTTTAGAAAGTCATGTGAAACAGCAGCATAGTCGAGATGTGTTTTCTTCTCTTACTCTTGTTTTTTGCAAACATCTTCAAAATGACTTTCTAAAATGAAATTCCATTATGCAGCTGAGGAGTACATTTTCATTGTATTTTCTGTGGTGTTCTCACTACATGAATAAATGGAGCTTGTACGAAACGTACGTACTGCTATAACCTATTGAATTTTTGTTGCTTAACTTCAAATCTCTATATATATATATATATGGGAGAATATACAAATAATAACAACAGACGAGGACAGGTGGTGTAAATACCAAAAGTATATATTAGTATGACGCTCGGGAATATATAATTAGATTGGAGCCTGGTGTTGCCATCTGGTTTCACCAGTCCTCAGTCAAATTGTCCAACCCATGCTAGCATGGAAAGCGGACGTTAAACGATGATGATGATGATGATGATATATATATTTATATTAAGAGCATTACTATACATAAATGCCTCACACTAGGGGGGAATCTTAAAGTCAAAACTACCATAATAAACACATTGTACCGAACGCAAGGGAATGCAACTCTCAAAGCGAGCCTTTTAAAAACAAATTCAGCTGCACATCATATGATTTCATAATTAGTGCATAAAAATGCACTTTGTTCATTTTTATATGTCTTGCACTGAAGATTAAAATGTGCATTTTTGTGCACTAATTATGAAATCATATGATGTGCAGCTGAATTTGTTTTTAAAAGGCTCGCTTTGAGAGTTGCATTCCCTTGCGTTCGGTACAATGTGTTTATTATGGTAGTTTTGACTTTAAGATTCCCCCCTAGTGTGAGGCATTTATGTATAGTAATGCCCTTAATATAAATAAATATATTTATAAATTTCAATAAATTTTTCCCTTATGAGGTTTTTCACACTAACTACTTGATAAATTCATATAAAGATTTTATCCTATTTTAAAATTATATATATATATATATATATATATATATATATATATATATATATATATATATATATATATATATATATATATATATATATATATATATATATATATATATATATATATATATATATATATATATATATATATATATATATATATATATATATATATATATATATATATATATATATATATATATATATAAGTGCAGGCATGGCTGTGTGGTAAGAAGCTTGCTTCCCAGTTCCATGGTTCCAGGTTCAGTCTCACTACGTGACACCTTGGGCAAGTGTCTATATAGCCTCAAACTGACCAAAGCCTTGTGAGTGGATTTGGTAGATGGAAAATGAAAGAAGCCTGTCATATATATATATATATATATATATATATATATATATATATATGTATGTATGTATTTGTGTGTGTGTGTCTGTGTTTGTCCCCCCACCATCACTAGATAACCGATGTTGGTGTATTTGCGTACCCCATAACTTAGTAGTTTGGCAAAAAAGACTGATAGAATAAGTACTGGGCTTAGAAAGAATAATTCCTGGGGTCGATTTGTTCAACTAAAGGTGGTAATCGAGCATGGCCACAGTCAAATCACTGAAACCAATAAAAGAATAAAAGAATATATATATATATATATATATATATCATTGTTGTTTATATCTATATATGTATGTTTGTTTCTATGTATGTATGCATACACATGCAACACACTCACACATGTGCACACACAAACACACACACACACACACTCACACACACACACATGCACTCACACATGCACCCACATACACATGCACTCACAAACAGACAAGCACACACAAACACACAAGCACACACTCACAAACACATATACACAAGGACACTCACATGCACATACACACGCACACACATACATGCACCCACACACATGCATTCACAAACACACACGCACACTCACACACACAAACACACACACACACACTTACATGCACACACACACACATGCACATGCACACATACACACACACACAAACACACAAGCCCACTCTTACATGCACATACACACGCACACACAAACGCACACATACATGCAGAACGTTAGCACGAGCTGGCAGAAACGTTAGCACGCCGGGTGAAATGCTTAGCGGTATTTCGTCTGCCGCTACGTTCTGAGTTCAAATTCCGCCGAGGTCGACTTTGCCTTTCATCCTTTCGGGGTCGATTAAATAAGTACCAGTTACGCACTGGGGTCGATATAATCGACTTAATCCGTTTGTCTGTCTTTGTTTGTCCCCTCTGTGTGTAGCCCCTTGTGGGTAGTAAAGAAATAACACATACATGCACCCACACACACATGCACTCACAAACACACATACATGCACACACACACACTCACATGCACACACACGCGCACACAAACACACACTCACATGCACAAACACACATGCACACACATGCACATGCATACATGCACACACCTACAAACACACACAAACATACACATGTACCCACACACTCATGCACACACATACACACTCACATGCACACACACATGCGCACACACATGCACATGCACATATGCACACATACACAAACACACACAAACATACACATGCACTCACAAACACACACACACACACACACATACACACACACACATGCATGCGA
>NC_142928.1:18736859-18749359 GCF_046866305.1 Octopus bimaculoides
TCTCATCAGCCACCACAGATAATTTGTAATTAGGACCTTGGCTCAAGTCCATTTGCAAGAACTACCAAATAATAATAATGGAACTGTGGTTTGAGGGAACACTGGAACAACTTCTTGGTAACTTTGTCTTCAGTTCCACAGGCATGCACTACTACGGTATATCAAGTTATTAAAGAGGTACCCAGACAATTGTGGTAGAGTCTAAATATGATATCATCTGTCTACGAGGCTGTGTGTGTATTGAAGGTGTGTGGGAAGGTCGTGTAGGCACAGGTTTAAAAGAATGGGCAAGAGGGTGCATCATCATCATCATCATCATCATCATCATCATCATCATCATCGTCGTCATCATCATTTAACATCTGTTGCTAGCATGGGTTGGACAGTTTGACTGAAAACTGGTAAATTGAGGAGCTGCACCAGGTTCCAATCTGATTTAACATGGTTTCTACAGCTGGATGCCCTTCCTAATGCCAACCACTCCAAGACTATAGAGGGTGCTTTTTATGTGCCACTGGTGCCAGGTATGAAACACTGGCATCAGCCCATGACTACTATCTCACTTAGTTTGACAGGTCTTCTCAAGTACAGTAAATTGCCACAGGTCTCAGTCCCTTGTCACTGCCTCCATGAGGCCCAAAGTTCGAAAAGTGCTTTTTACATGCCAGCGGCATGGGTGCGAGGTATGTGACACTGGCATCAGCCATGACTACAGTTTCATTTGGCTTGATGGGTCTTCTAAAGATCACCCAATGTTCAAAGATTGCGTTTTACCTTTAGTATTCAGATTTCTCTTTCAAATGTAATGTGTTTGTATTAATCACATATTATCTCACTGCTTTGAGATTTTGATGATGTAACTGTCTATTTTAAAATGACATTATAGGGTAGGTGTGAGGTGCCAGATCTGGCTGGTTTGAACATAAAACAGGTACAATATTTGGATCAGATATGGCCAGTTTAAATGTCAAAAGGTTAAGCTATGTAAGAGGTCAGATAGTGGTATTAAAGTGGGCAATAGATTAAGTCTATCACCCAAGTAGGCCATGGTGGCATTTGAACTCAGAATGCAAAGAGCCAGGGCAAATATTGTAAAGAATCAAGTCTGACGTTCTTACAGTTCCACCAATGCACTTCCTTGGATTGATACCGTTTTATCAACCTCCAAAAAGAAAAAGCAAAAAAAGCTGAGCTTGAACTCAGAGTGCAGGAAGTCAGGATAAGTACCATGAAGAATTCTATCTGATGTTCTAATAGCTCTGTAAATTTGTCAGGAGTAAAATGGGTTGTAAATTCTGGATGAATTGTTGTGGATCTATGGTCTAAGGATGAATACCGGAGCAGCTTTTCATCAACTTCTCCCGTGTCGCAGACCTATTTCAGTACAACGCTTTTAATGATTGAATCAATTACATAATGAAATAATCGCTAATTAAATAAGGCTCCTACTGCACCATTGTCTCTAAATATGTACAGTGTCAGTGATAGAAGCAATAAAACAGCAGCCCTTAACTCTTTAGGCTACCATTTGATCATCTATATCTCTTCAGCTCTCCCACTATAATGGTTTAATAGTTTCAAATTTTAGCACAAAACCAGCAATTTTTATGGGAGTGGCTGACTGATACTTATTTTATTAACCCCTAAAAGAATGAAAGCAAAAGAGCCCAAAGAAATGTCACTAAGCTTCTTACCTATCAGGTTAATGATTCTGCTAGCTCGTTTACTTTCCTTCCCACTTTAACAATGACTAATTTCATTGCAAAGGGCATTACAGCCTGATACCCTGCGTAACACGATTTTTGTCCTTGAATAGCTACTGTTGCTTCCTATTTGCTTACCCCTAGAAAGTATTCAAAATGGCTAATATTTCCTTCAAAATTTGCTTTTATTACATTTATTTAAAGCCCAAAGAATCCCTCCCAGCACTTGGCTAAGAAGGATTCTCAGCACATGGCTAAGAATCCCTCTCAGCACATGGCTAAGAATCCCTCTCAGCACACGTTCCCCGCTACTTCTGCTCATGATCAGAGATGCACGTATCGTCAGCCACTAAAGGACATGCTCAACTGGTTAAGCTCAGGAGTGGCTGTGTGGTAAGTAGCTTGCTTACCAGCCACATGGTTCCGGGTTCATTCCCACTGTGTGGCACCTTGGGCAAGTGTCTTCTACTATAGCCTCGGGCCGACCAAAGCCTTGTGAGTGGATTTGGGAGACAGAAACTGAAAGAAGCCTGTTGTATATATGTATGTGTATATATATATATATATATATATATATATATATATATATGGAAACTGGAAGAAGCCCGTCGTATATGTATATATATATATATATATACGTCCACCATATATATACGTCCACCCAGGGACGTAGATCCTTTTTACTACACTCTCTGAGTGGTTGGCGTTAGGAAGGGCATCCAGCTGTAGAAACTCTGCCAAATCAGACTGGAGCCTGGTGTTGCCATCCGGTTTCACCAGTCCTCAGTCAAATCGTCCAACCCATGCTAGCATGGAAAGCGGATGTTAAACGATGATGATATGTGTGTGTGTGTGTGTATGTTTGTGTGTCTGTTTGTCCCCCCTTCATCTCTTGACAACCAATGCTGGTATGTTTACGTTCCTGTAACTTAGTGGTTTGGCAAAAGAGACCGATAGAATAAGTACTAGGCTTACAAAGAATAAGCTCTGGGGTTGATTTGCTCGACTTTAAAGGCGGTGCTCCAGCATGGCCGCAGTCAAATGACTGAAACAAGCAAAAGAGAGCAAAAGAGAGTATAGTGAGTTATGTGTTTCTCTTTTTGAAAGCAAACATTTTAATGTAATTTCATGCAGTGTCACTAATGAATAAACACCTCAATGTTGTTATTTCTCACAGACACCTGCTGCCAACAGAATTAACAATCTCCTCTCACAGCACAGTCAACGTATCCTGGACATCTATGCCACCTCACACCAAATCTCAAAACTTTCGCAGGCAATCGTGTAAGTAGATATTCAAGTTATAATTGTTATGAATATTATCATCATCACCGTCGTCATCATCATCGTTTAAAATTCACTTTTCCATAGTTGCATATGTCAAATGGAATTTGTCGAGACAGACAGACTACAATCAAATGCTCTTCTTGTTACCAAAGCCTCATCTATTTCCAAGTAAAGTAATTTTTCTCCATGGCCAGAAGACTGAAAATGAACAACACTGCTTGTATGATGATGATGCTTGTTAACAACTATGATGTCAGCACAAAGGTACATACAAACAGACAAGTACATACATCATCATCATCATCATCGTCGTTTAACGTACGCTTTCCATGCTGGCATGGGTTGGACGATTTGACTAAGGACTGGTGAACCAGATGGCTGCACCAGGCTCCAATCTGATCTGGTAGAGTTTCTACAGCTGGATGCCCTTCCTAATGGCAACCACTCCGAGAGTGTAGTGGGTGCTTTTACGTGCCACCAGCATGAGGGCCAGTCCGGCGGTATATACATAAATACATCAGTTTCAAATTTTGGCACAAGGCCTGCAAGTTTGGGGAAGGGGCTAAGTCGATTCCATCGACCCCAATCCTCACATGGTACTTATTTTATTGACCCCAAAATGATGAAAGGCAAAGTCAACCTTGGTGGAATTTGAACTCAGAACACAAAGACAGATGAAATGCTGCTAAGTATTTTACCCAGCGTGCTAATGATTCTGCCAGCTTGACACCTTATATACATAAACATGTAGCAGAACGGATTGATAAGATGAAAGAAAGCAAATTATTTTCCCTGCTTGGGATTTATAGTTGTTGTTGGGATGTAGCAGAGAACACTTAGCTATAAAGACCAGGTTGTAACCATTGTTCTGATTGGTTAGTTTTTAGGTGCAAAATGTCTCCTAAACAATTGTGTCAAATAACACGGACAACTAATCAGATGTGCTAAAATGGATCCCGTGTTCTCTTGGCAGAAAAGCTTTCACCAGCTTCTGGGAGCCTTCTGATCTCTTGAAGAATGGCAATTCGTGACCACACACAACTCATCTCTGTCAACGATGTTCTAACACCAGCCAGTCTCCACTTTCATCTTCTCCACCTGTCTACATCATTGCTGTATGAACATCACATGACCAACAGACCAATGGCTGCCTCCACCAAACAGTCCCTCCACCAAACAGTTCATCAACTACATTTACTAGATCAACAGCTCAGCCTAGCCATGAAGTCTCTCACACATCCTTGTTGTAACCTGTTATATTATTTTATTTCATGTATGGCAATCATTGTATTTTATAACAGAGAATAAATCGTCACTTACTAGTTCATTTCATCTCAAGTTATATATCCACTTTCACATTTTCTTCATTCACCAATCGTTATAAACCTAGCAAAAGGATCACAGATCCTTCCTGAGTCATATGAATATATATTCTTCGCTGGACAGGATACCTGTCCATTGTAGGATTACTCATTTTTACCTACTGAATGATTTTTACCTGGTGCAAAGTGAAATGAGGGGTTTTACTCAAGAACACAATGCTTTGCCTGGCTCCTGGAACCAAGACCATAGTCTTAGGACTGGACCCTAGCCCCTATGGTTGGGAAGCAAGCTTTTTAACCATACAACTATCCCTGAGCCTATGAGAGGTACAGGGTGTGATCTTCTTTAGCTGCCAGCTGGCAACATTTTGTTTCATCTTCAAAGAGTATTTGCCCAATATTCTAGGCTGTTTTCACAGCTTTTCCACATTCAAGATTTACTTTATTTTACTCTTTTACTTGTTTCAGTCATTTGACTGTGGCCATGCTGGAGTACTGCCTTTAGTTGAGCAAATCGACCCCAGGACTTATTCTTTGGATGCATAGTACTTATTCTATCGGTCTCTTTTTGCCAAACCGCTAAGTACGGGGACATAAACACACCAGCATTGGTTGTCAAGCAATGCTAGGGGGACAAACACACAAACATACACACACACATACATATATATACATATATACGACGGGCTTCTTTCAGTTTCCATCTACCAAATCCACTAACAAGGCTTTGTTCAGCCCGAGGCTATAGTAGAAGACACTTGCCCAAGGTGTCACGCAGTGGGAGTGAACCCGGAACCATGTGGTTCGTAAGCAAGCTACTTACCACACAGCCATTCCTGCACCTTTATTTTCTGTAAGGTATAAAGATGTTTAATGTAGAAGGTCATAGTGGTCTATGCTAATATTTTGAATTGATAAGGCGGTGAGCTGGTAGAAACTTTAGCACGCTAGGCGAAATACTTGGTGGTATTTTGTCTGTCTTTATGTTCTGAGTTCAAATTCTGCTGAGGTCGACATTGCCTTTCATCCTTTCATGGCTGATAAATTAAGTACCAGTTACATACTGGGGCTGATCTAATCGACTGCCCCACACCTCCCCCAAAATTTCGGGCCTTGTGGCTAGAATAGAAAAGAATATTTTGAAAGGAGTGGCTATGTGGTAAGTAGCTTGCTTACGAACCACATGATTCCGGGTTCAATCCCACTGCGTGACACCTTCGGCAAGTGTCTTCTACTATAGCCTTGGGCCGACCAAAGCCTTGTGAGTGGATTTAGTAGACAGAAACTGAAAGAAGCCCATCAAATATATGTATGTATATATATATATATATATATATGTATGTATAATATACATATATATATATGTATGTGTGTGTGTATGTTTGTGTGTCTGTGTTTGTCCCCCCCAACATTACTTGACAACTGATGCTAGTGTGTTACATCCACGTAACTCAGCAGTTTGGCAAAAGAGACCGATAGAATGTGTGGAAGCATCTTGGAGTTCAGGAAGGCCCATATTTTGTCTTTTCAAGGGCATGACAGCCTCCCTAGTGCCATGAAAAAAATGTGCCCATAAAAATGATTGACATTAGAGAGGGCATCAGGCCCTTTCTAATGTTTACTATTTATTTGTTAAATGAAAACGGAGGAAAAGAGCACGGTTTTCTGGCTATGCCTAGGAGGGAAGTAAACTAAATGAGAAATTTCTCAGATCGTTATAATCTGTCCAAGTCTTGACTGTGTAGAAAGTAAATGTAAAATGACTGGTAACAATGATGACATACATATATACCATGGACAAGTATCTTCTAGTGTGGCTCATTGTATATGTACATGAGTGTATATAAGGTGTGTGTGTGTGTGTGTGTGTGTGTGCATATGCATGTATGTATATGTATATATTCTGATCCAGTCAATGTTGCAATCGTTTGATGCATAAATGCTCCATGTTGCATGCTTGATATTGTAAATGAGTTGTAAATATTTCATAAACAATAGAACTATTTAAATGCGTATTCAGCTATGCATTCAAATATACTGGTGAATAACACAATCTATATAACTATACATTAAACAAAATATCTAATAATCTCTTTCTCTTCATGCACACAACACAACATACACAAACAGAAATACACACATGTACACTCACATATATAATATGTACATATATACATCAACAGGAATCCACCCCAATGAAAAAACAAATATATAAATACTGCAATGGGAATATGTTCTATACATACATACATACATACACACACACACATATATACATATACAAATGCATATATATATATATATATATATATATATATATATATATATATATACATACATACACACACACACACACACACATATATATATATGCATATATATATACGCACATGTATATACTATATATATATACATATACAGATACATATAGATATATACATATATAAATAAACATATATACATATATACACATACATATATATATATACATATATATATGTATATATATATGTATATATGTATATATATATACATATATAAATATATGTATATATATATATATATATATATATATGTATGTATGTATATATATATATATATATATATATATAGATATATATATATATATATATATATACACATTATATATATATCTATAAATATGTATATATAATATATATATAATGTGTGTATATATATATATATATATTATATATATAAATGTATGTATACTCACACATACACACACACACATATATATATATGTATATATGGTCAATTTGTTTGTTGTCCATTTTCTGCCTATTTTATTTTATACATGCACATGCACACACACATGTATCTCTCTCTCTCTCTCTCTCTCTCTCTCTCTCTCTCTCTCTCTCTATATATATATATATATATATATATATATATATATATGTATGTATGTATATACACTTCTATAGGAATGCAAAATATTGAGTGGATTGAACTCAAATTGATGTAAACAAACACAAGACTGTTATATGTATACAATATGGAGGATCTACACATATTTGTATTTTAATATAGCTGCATTTACATATCCATACACAATGTATACACACACACATGCACACATGCACACACTCACACACATGAATGTCTTTTATATATTCATTATGACAATTTTATATACTCACATGAAAATAAATTATCTTTCAAAATTTATTCAATCATTAGAAACAAACACATTGGCAATATAATACCCATGCACACACACACACACACACACACACACACACACACACACACACACACACACACAGACACACACACACAGACACACACACTTTGCTCTTTTATAGCACATAACAAAAGGCAGAATGATTTCTGCATTTATGATCCTATATACATATAATATATTCTGGATAATTCACTGACAGTACAAGGATTTAATTGCATTACAAATAGTATGCACAGTGAAGCTTAACGTCATGGAAAGATTTTGCCTATCAAGCATCAAAACGGTAACCATTCACTGAATTACATACTGATTTTCATCTATGAAATTGGCATTATGATAATGAATGTGAAATAATTTAATTTTTATATTTAATAATTAACATATATATATATATATATAGTTCAGTCTGCATAACATTGCCGATCTTGCCTATTTGCATATGCATTATGCCAAATCACCTGTCTACTTCACATGAATATATAAATGTACACGCTCATAGATTATATATACAGGGATGGCCATAAGTTGGTTTACCCATTTCTAATAATAACAAGAGCACTCAGAGAGGGCAAACCTCTGCCAAGGCAACACCGATGTTGTCTCAACGATTAGGTGGAGATGATTTTTTAAAATGAGACTATCTGAAATAAACTTGACTGCTCTCACAAACAAAAATGAACCCAACCGCTCTCAAAAATTAAGTAGAAAAGACGGAAAAACAATTCAGAATCTTTGTCTGGTACTGAATTGATCCCAAAATCTAATCGGTTTGTGCCTACCATGAGGCCAAACATCCCTGAAAGTTTCATCCGAATTCATCCTGCGGTTCTTGAGATATCTTGTCCATGGACAAACAAACAAACAAACACGACTGAAAACAAGACCTCTGCCTTCACTAAGGCGGAGGTAATAATAAAGAAATGGGTAGAGCGACTTATTGCCATCCCTGTATATATCATCATCATCTTCATCATCATCATCATCTTCATCATCATCATCATCTTCATCATCATCATCATCTTCATCATCGTCATCATCTTCATCATCATCATCATCATCATTTAATGACCGTTCTCCATGCTGGCACGGGTTAGACAATATGATGGGTGCTGGTAAGCTGGAGAGATACACCAGGCTCCAGTTGTCTGTTTTGGCTAGGTTTCTATGGCTGGATGCCCTTCCTGATGCCAACCACTTTACAGAGGGTACTGGGTGTCTCCTGCATGTCATTGATACTGGTGCTCTTTTATATGTTGCCAGCATGGGTGCTCTTAAGGTATCATTGGCACGAGTACCTTTTACATATTACCAGCATCGGTGCAGTTTATGTGCCACCTTCATGGACACATTCTATGAGTCACTGGCACAGTTACCTTTTATGTGTTATTAGCACGATGTGTGTATATATATATATATATATACACACAGTAGTGGCTGTGTGGTAAGTAGCTTGCTTACGAACCACATGGTTCCGGGTTCAGTCCCACTGCGTGGCACCTTGGGCAAGTGTCTTCTACTATAGCCTCGGGCCGACCAAAGCCTTGTGAGTGGATTTGGTAGACGGAAACTGAAAGAAGTCCATCGTTTATATATATATATATATATATATATATATATATGTATGTGTGTATATGTGTTTGTGTGTCTGTATTTGTCTTCCCCCAACATCGCTTGACAACCGATGTTGGTGTGTTTACGTCCCCGTAACTTAGTGGTTTGGCAAAAGCAACCGATAGAATAAGTACTAAGCTTACAAAGAATAAGTCCTGGGGTTGATTAGCTCGACTAAAGGCGGTGCTCCAGCATGGCCACAGTCAAATGACTGAAACAAGTAAAAGAGTATGTGCTGGAGCTGACCTTTCAAACCAAATGAAATCATAGTCACGGCCGGTGCCAGTGTCATGTAACTGATACCCATGCTGATGGCACTTAAAAAGCATCTTTCAAGCTTTGGGCCTCACAGAGGTCTTAAGGCAATGTGGTCGATGTTGGTGTCGTGTAACTAGTACCCATGTCAAGAGCATGTAAAAAGTACCTTTCGAGCGTTGAGCCTCATGGAGGCAATGTGGCTGATGCCAATGTTGCATAACTAGCACCTGTGTTGGTGGCATGTAAAAAACATCTTTCAAGTCATGGACCTCATGGAGGCCATGACAAATGAACGAGACCTTTGACAATATGTCGCGCTTAACTCATCTGGTCAGGTGAAATTGTTGTTGTGGCAGATACTGGGATATGCAACTGTCACCCATGCCAGTGACATGAAAAAGCACCCATCATACTTTTGGAGTGGTTGGCATTAGGGAGGGTATCCAGCTGTAGAAACCATGCCAAACCAGACTGGGGTCTGGTGCAACCCTTCAACTTACCAGCCCTAGTAAAACCGTCCAACCCATGCCAGCATAGACAATGGATGTTAAATGATGATGATGATGATGATATATGTATATATGAATGTATTTATATACTTCATTATGCACAACAGAAGCAGTGTTAGTTTAAAACAAGTCTGTGTATCATACTTAATGCAGAGATACATCATCGAATTAGTCCTTAGATAGTATCCCTTATAGATATACAGTGTTAAATAACACAAAAATATATCAGTAGTGAATGAAAAATCATCCAGTAGCAGAGTTGAAAATTCTAGATACACATTTCTGCCTTCTGAGGCCTCATCAGTACCAAGTATCCATTGCACATCAAGTAATACCACCACTTCCACTGGATGATTTTCATCTGTTACTGATATAAGCATTGTACATCTATAAGAGATATATCTCAGGATGAATATCACAGTTAACTAGGCTTTCACTGATGTATCTGCATTAAGTATGAAATACAAATTGCTATTTTAAACTAACACAACTTCCGTTACCTCTACTGAATTTTTATTTAATAGGCTGGCTAATTTTAACATCAGTAATTTTCAGTCATGTTTTGCTATATCAATGATGACAGATTTTGTAATAGCATGAGATTACCCATGGGTACATGCTGTTGATGAAACCCTCCAAAAAGCAGAAGCATGCATCTAGCAATACCAACACTGTAGCTGAACAATTTTCGTCTATTACTGATATATTTATATATACAAGGGTGGTATGTATCATACTAGTTTAGAGAAACAGATTTATTTATACTAGCACTAGAAGAGATAGAGGTAAAAACAGTAGAACTGTAATCCAATGTTGGTAGTGGGAAACATTGGCAATTAGCTGGATGGCCTTCATTTGAATGTAATGTTAGATGTCCACGTATGTAGCGACATCACTGCCCCAGATATAATATAATATATAATGAGCTTATTGCATACAGCGCACAGGTTTACTACGACTCATTAGAAAAGGTTAAAAGATGAGACAGAAAGCAGACATAGTATAAGAAAAGGAAGATATCAACGAAAGCTAGAAGTACATGTACAGTACACAGAATAAAATGGAGAAAAGTGAACATTAAAGGTGTCATAAAAAATAAAAAATGAAAGTGTGTAGACTTGATTAGCTGGGAAACTATATTATTTGGTCTGGCTGTGTGCTGCTTTTGAATAAAATCAATCACAATATTTAAATTATATTAAAATGTTTATATACAGAATGATATTAAAATTGTTGCCTTTCATAAAACATTATGCTGGATGCTTGTAACTAGTGTTGTGAGAATGTAAGCTTGATGAGAGGTGAAATTGTATGCTTGGTGAGGAGAGATCTTTTAGTACAAGGTCAGAGAAGTATGGCTGCTGGTTAATCAAGAAAACTTCTGTGCTGTATATCCCAAGCATTTCAATTTATAACCATGAATTGGCATGAAACTGCATGGAATTACTGCACTCTTAACACCCACAAAAATGTGCCTGAACAACAATTGGCTTAAAGTTAAGATTACATGATAAAGACTGTCATGGCTAAATATGGAAAATGATAAATCGTGGCCCTTTTCTCATTATAGGATTGATAAGGTTTTGAATGCTGAGAACTTCTGAAAGTCCCTAGACATACCAGGAGCATTGTGGGTGAATTTCAGGAATATTTGAAGTATGCAGTGTTCCGATAGTTGACAATGAATGTGCTTCAACAATTTTAAACTTGAAAATATGCTCTCAAATATATGAGCAGTATTTCAGACATATCAAAACCTTATTTAGGATTGAAAACTAGAGATTATGCTACCAATGTAAAATTGATTGGTGATAGTTAAGAATGGGTGGACCAAATATAGGTGGAATAGGTGAGAAAGAAATTTTTGTTGGGATTTGGGGAAATCAAAATCAAATGGTGGCCAAAAATACGAGACTCTGTATCAAGCAAAGAATATGTTATGGCATCATCGTCATCATCATCATCATTTAACGTCCGCTTTCCATGCTAGCATGGGTTGGATGATTTGACTGAGGACTGGCGAACCAGATGGCTACATCAGACTCCAATCTGATCTGGCAGAGTTTCTACAGCTGGATGCCCTTCCTAACATCAACCACTCTGAGAGTGTAGTGGGTGCTTTTTACGTGTAACCGGCACGAGGGCCAGTCCGGCAGTACTGGCAACGGCCATGCTCAAATGGTGTTTTTTTACGTGCCACCTGCACAGGAGTCAGTCCAATGTTTTGTTCACATACCACTGGCACAAGTGCCAGTAAAGCGAAGCTGGAAATGATTGCGCTCAAATGGTGCTTTTTACGTGCTTTTTACCTATGTTGGACCCCTTATTCACATAACCACCGAACCTGGAGCTTAACTTTTGTCTATCCACAGCACTTACTCAGCATTACCTGAAACCTTTGGGTCTAATTGACATCACTTTCGCTCATAACCTATATATATATATATATATATATATATATATATATATATGTCTGAGCCTGGTGCAGCCTTCTTGCTTGCCAGTCCTCAGTCAAATCGTCCAACCCTTGCTAGCATGGAAAGCGGACGTTAAACGATGATGATGATGATGATGATGATATATGTATATATATACATATGCA